>NW_003852399.1:24558265-24619722 GCF_000181295.1 Otolemur garnettii | reverse complement strand
GGGGATTCGAACCCGCCACCTTAGGTGTATGTGGCTGGCGCCTTAGCCGCTTGAGCCACAGGTGCCAAGCCCTGAATCAGTAAAATCTTACATGACACTGGAGCTCAATTACAGTAGTCCATGCACTGGGCACAATCTTTTAAAGGCTACTTATAAGACCCTTATGACAAGTCTTTTTAAAGTTTTGAATACCCATGAATAAACATACATATATTCAATTTCCACATCTTATTTTCCTTGTCAGAGAGCCAGAAATACCTCTTTTATTTAAGCTACAAAAAAATGAAGGGAAAATAGTAAGGAAAGGAAAAGGAGAGAAAGATGCCTATATTTAAGGCTGAAGATTTACTGAAAAAAGTAATTAGTTTCCTCTGTCTTACTATTCTTTTTTTTTTTTTGAGACTGAGTCTCACTATGTTGCCCTCGATGGAGTGTTGTGGCATCACAGCTCACAGCAACCTCAAACTCTTGGGCATAAGCAATTCTCTTGCCTCAGCCTCCCAAGTAGCTGGGAGGTATCCGCCACATGCCTGGCTATTTTTTTTGTTGTAGTTGTCATTGTTGTTTAGCAGGCCCAGGCCAGGTTCTAACCACTGAGAATGGTTATGTGGCCAGCGCCCTAACCACTGAGCTATGGGTGCCAAGCCTGTCTTACTATTCTTTTGATATGAGATATGTACATGCAGTTATACATTAAGACAAAAAACACAACTAGTCTACATTTTATATTATAAAAGAAACTTGATGGAGCATTAAAATAAAAATTTTCCTGCAATATTAATCAATAGTGAAGTACTTGCAATGTGTTCTAGCTATAATCTTGTTAACAGATAAAATCTGTTTCAAAATTAATAACCTATGCAAATAAGCACCCAATGAACTTGCTAGGTAGAATGGGGACAAGGTCCCAATTTAGGATAAAAGGGGGAAAACAAATTCAAGCTATATATAGTTACCCTCCAACAAACATTGCTTCATTCCTTCTTAAGTCTCCTTTTTACTGCAGAGCTAAAAACAGGCCTTATCCTTGTGGCTTGCCAGAAGCTGACAATTTTTTAAAATACCAACTTTAATTCAAAAGCAAAAAAGTACAGCTAACTAAGCAGTACATAAGTGCATGGTACATACCGGTTGCATTGCTTGTACACGAGGATAAAGCCTCTCTCCAAGTGCCTGCCGATGTGCTGGCAGAGGATCAGGATCATCGCTAGGATTCCCTTCAGAAGCTGGTCTGAAGGGTCTAGTGTCAATGGAAAGCTGTCTTCTAAAATCTCTGTAAGAGGAAGAAAGTTATTAGGACTTTATTTCCTTTGACTACAATGTAAAAGTTATCAGGACAATTAGTAACAAAAAAAGAAAACAAGACCATAAAGTTCAGTTATGCCAAAACATAATAAAATTATCTAGATTTCTGTCGCCTGAAAGTTTATATCAGGCATCCTCAAACTACAGCCCACAGGCCACATTTGGCCCGCCGAGGACATTTATCCAACCCACCACGTGTTTTTGCCATTGCTGCCTGTCCTGCTTAGCAGCCAACTCGTCCTAGGGCCCACAGTCCAGCCCTCCAATGGTCTGCAGGACAGTAAACTGCCCCCTGTTTTAAAAAGTTTGAGGACCCCTGGTTTATATGATTTGTAATATACAATCTCTAAAAAAAAAAAATCATTTGATTCTAAGGGAGTAGAACCTTAAAATATCGGAAATTAAGAGTCCAGAAATTTTAGTCAAAAATGGATTAAAAAAAAAAAAAAAACCGACCCCTTGGGCAGCGCCTGTGGCTCTAAAGGGTCCCATATGCGGGAGGTGGATGGTTCAAACCCAGCCCTGGCATAATAATAAAAATAATAAAATAAAACAAACCCATACCAACAGGGAAAAAGCACAGTTTGCCATAATCAAGATTTTAAAACAAATTTAAGAGAGAATGATGTAAAGAATAAAAAGTGTTAACTAGTTGGGAACTGGAATAAATAGAAAGGAAATAGAATTTCAATTCTGGGTTTTTAAAACAGAATTTTTTATTAACAGACTATTCTTTGTTTATCTACATATGACCAAATATTAAAAACTATCATTTTCTTAAAAATAGTCCATAATGAAGACTCCTTCATTCATGGGCCTACCTCCAAGTTATCCAAAAGAAAGTAATATTCAATAAAAGACACAGGGGGGTACAGTGGCTAATGCCTATAGTTTGGGAGGCCAATGCAGGAGAATCACTTGAGGCCAAGAGTCCAAAATCAGGTTGGGAAATGTAGCAAGACCCCGTCTCTACAAAAATACATAGATTAATTAAAAATAGATGGAGAAAAAATTATCTTACCTATCCCTGTCTCTCCGAGAACCTGCTCGCAAGCCACTACTCCTCCTCATTTCCCTTTCTCTCTCCCTTTCCCGATCTCTCTCTCCTCTGTTCCTTAATCTCTGCATTAAACCTAGAAGAAAATATAAAATAAGACTTTGTTTAGACGAATGCAAATACCTTAAATTTCTGTCAATGCAAAGAAACAAGACAAACATAAGAAGACATGATGGCTGAAGATCATCCTTCCTTAGCATCTGTATTAATGCCTGTCTCTCAGTCTCCTTATGGTTTTGAGGGTTAGAGATAATTGTAGAATGTAGTTGGCACCTAACAGATCTTCACTCAGTATCTGTTAAATCGATTTTTCCTCTTGTCATGTCAAAGCTCTGAAATAAAACATAGCAACCCAGACTATCTAGTAGTCTAAGCCAGAGTATTATTGCCTAAAAGTGTGCAGAAAAGATACTTCTGAAATGTTACAACTTCCCAAGTTTTGTATTCACATTTGCTAACTTCTTTTCATTATTAACACTATATATCAAATGGTAAAACTGATAAAGGGCTGAAGAACTCTCCCCATTTTATCTATCCTTTCTACATTTCATTCAGTGTCCACAATAATGGTTTATAAAACTCCAGTGAGATACAGCTTGGATAAAATACAGAATTTTCTTAGTATTATCTCTACAAACTTTCCCTCAGTTACTACATCCATCTGCCCACAAACATGACAAATCTTGTGCCCCTACGGAATGTGGACCACCAATTATCTACTAAGACTTTTGCTTCTAATTTTCAGTTTTTTTTAATTTGCTAACTGTAATCTTAAAAATTAGCTGAGAGTCCTAAATCTCAAAATGTTGCTCCTCAAACATGTATAATAATTGAGATGAGAAAGTAGTACAATCATAAACATTTATCAAATGAATGTGTCAGGAAAAGAGCAAATTGTTAAATTGTCAATGTTAAACTTTAAACAAGATTAAATCATTATATCTGTAATAAAATCATTTTGAAATATATTTATACACTTTTAACATATTACACAACCACCATGATTATCATTGTTGTTTTGATGAACAAGGAAAGAATTTTATGGTTATTATGTGTGCAGTACTTACTTGTGTGGGTACCTTTGTTGGCATTTTGGATACAATCTAAATTTGGCAATTTTTCATTTGACAAAAATGCTTGTGCAATGGCTGTATAAAAACTCCGTGCTACACCACTGCCCTCTCCTGGCTCATCCTTAAATGTGACCTTTACTCTGTGCACAGCCATTGGCGTGGTAGCACATCTCCGGCCAAAGTGATTATTAAGCTGCCGCATGGTCTGCTGGATGAGAAGATCTCGATCCCGATCAACCTATTAAAACACCAAAAGCAGTAATTTTCAAATTCAATGTTAAAAAAAATCACCTTAGTTTATGTAAAATCTGAAAATCTAATTTTAGCTTTTCTATGACACTTTAAGAACTACAAAGTAATGTGTATTCACAGAAGCTTATGCATCCAAATAGACATTGTAAAGCACACAAGATGTCTTTCATTAAATCAGGACAATGGGACAATTTTGGGATGTACCAGAATAAATT
Organism: Otolemur garnettii; assembly: GCF_000181295.1. Lineage (NCBI taxonomy): Eukaryota > Metazoa > Chordata > Mammalia > Primates > Galagidae > Otolemur > Otolemur garnettii. Next base: position 24,615,820 of record NW_003852399.1, on the reverse strand, counting down.
TCAAATGATCAGAGATCAGAGATGTAAAAAAATTTTTTTAAAAAGGCAAGATACTAGAAAACATGGATGAATTCCCTGGTATTGGCATTAGAATACCGTAAGCCAAGTGCAGGACAAAAAGACAAATGGAAAAATTTGCACCTTCTACCACAAAGATATATATTCATGAATAACTGTGTATATCACCTACAGATAAAAAACCTCAAATCTGAGTAGAAAAACTGGGCAAAATAGATCAAGAAAGTTTATAAAAAAAGAAATTTAACTATCCTAAATATACGAAATAATATTTAACTTTGCTCAAAATAAGAGAAATTCAAATTAAAACTATACTAAGATAACATTTCTTACCAATCAGATAAGCAAAAATCTAAAAATCTGACAAACTGCTGGTAAGACTATAGGGAATTAAGAATTCTCATATTGATGGTGAAAAGGCAAAAACATACAACTATTATGTAGGAAGTATTTGCCTCTGGCCAAATTACATTCACATGACTTTTAACTAATCAATTCCATGTCTAGGAATCTGTCTCAGGGACACACTAGCAAAAAAGAGAAATAAGAGACTATTCACCACACTGCTATCTGTAACAGCAAAAGATTGATAACAAACCTAAGGCTTAGCACCTGTAGCTCGAGTGGCTAAGGCATCAGCCACATATACCAGAGCTGGTGGGTTCAAATCCAACCTGGGCCTGCTGAACAATGACAACAACAACCAAAAAATAGCCGGGCATTGTGGTGGTGCCTGTAGTCCCAGCTAATTGGGAGGCTGAGGCAAGAGATTTGCTTAAGCCCGAGAGTTGGAGGTTGCTATGAGCTGTGATGCCATGGCACTCTACCAAGGGCGACAGCTTGAGGCTCTGTCTCAAAAAAAGAAAAAGAAAAAGAAAACGAAAACAAACCCAAAGGACTCGTCAATAGGGGATTGGCTGAAACACTGTGATAACCATAAAATATAGTACACTAAGTAGCTATAAAGAGAAAGTAGAACATTTCTCTATATATAAAGCTATGGCCTTAATTCTGGGATGTACTATTAACTAAGAAAAGCAAGGTGGACTAAAAATGTATAGTATGCTTGGGGATGTGTGGGGAGGTAGGTAATGAATACACACATATAGGTATCTTTGCATTTTTAAAAGGAGAAAGTAAAATGTTTAAAAATAATAAAAGAAGGCTGGGCATAGTGCTCACGCCTATAATCCCGGCACTCTGGGAGGCCGAGGCAGGTGGATCACCTAACCGCACAAGTTTGAGACCAGCATGAGCTAGAGGGAGACCCTGTCTCTAAAAGTAGCTGGGCATTGTGGTAGGCACCTATAGTCCCACCTACTCGAGAGCCTGAGGCATGAGAATAATCACCTGAACCCAAGAGTCTGAGGTTGCTGTGAGCTATGACACCATGGCACTCTGTCAGGGGTGACAAAGTGAGACTCTGTCTCAAAAAAAAATAATAATAGTAAGGAAAGAGATAAGAAGGAAAATTGAAATGACTTCTCTGGTTATACCTTCTTCTGTAGAGTTGACTTTGCAACACTATAGATGTTTTAAATTACAAAACAAAGCCCAAAAAGAAGAGAAAGCAATCCCTAAAAACTCAAAGCAAAATGAAAACAAAAGGTCTAAATTGTAAGATTCTGGTAATAAAACCATACATAAATGAGTTATTTCAAAGAACTTTAAAATAATCTACGTGTCTCTCTAGCAGGATATGATCCAAGAACAAAAAACTGCCAATTTTAAGCAATTTTCAATAACCATTTTTGTTGGTGATAGTATTGATGTTATAATTCTAAGATCATTGTGTGTATGCTGTGGGATAAAAGCAAATGAGTAATTTTATCAATACTGTGAAAGTTGGATATTCAGTTTAGAAGAAAAAAGATAAAGATCTAGGACGTAAAAACAAAATAATCTTGCAGTCCTAAATCTTGAGTTTGAATTGGGTATATCAGTATGAATTCATGATGAAATTAAAAAAAAAAAAAGAAAACAGAGAAAATGTGTTTCCTAAGTCTATTTATATAAAGGCCATTAGATGCTATGACCAACACAGTAGCAATGTGTAACCCGATAACCAGGTTGTCATCCCAAAATATAATTTCCTACTAAAAGCAATCAGTTACTTGAGGAAATGGCTGACTTAAAATCTGCTACAAGAAATGCACAAGATTAAAACATACCACAAGAAGTTAAAGATTATTGAGGTTGCGTCAAAAGGACTTGGGAGCCAAGATGGACTTAGGACTCCCACTAGCCAAAGAAGAGGCAATGTGAGCATTAATATAAATAATTTCAATGGAATGAAACACATCAGAAAATGTTTCAATCAATATATGCATAATGGTATGTCTAAAACAAGTTTTTTAAAACTCACTGGCCATATATAGACAATGCTAAAAGTCATCTTGAAAGAAACCAAATGCCAGGAAAAAAATCATGTTCTAAATTTGGTGATTTCCTTATTTTTAGTTACAGATATAGAGTGTCCATAAAATTTGTGTGCGATCAAAAGTAGTGTGCAATTTAGAATTTCACAGGAACTTTGACACCCTATACATATTCCTGAGTGAAAGCTATTGTTATTCTGCATGTTTAAAAACTTATATAAATACCAAAGCATATGACAATATAAGAAAATCTACCTTTACCTCTAGTGATAAATCTCTTGACTGCTGGTTTCTCAGTTTTTCCATTTCTCTACGGAATTTTGATTCTTTTACCTCAAAACCACCCAGTTCAGTTAGGATCTTAAAAAAAAAAATACATTACTGAATTATTCTCTGAAATATGTTCTTACCAAGCAGAACAGAATTTCAAGTGCACAAAACACATACCGATCCAGGTTCTGCTCCAACATCTTCCATGAATACCCTGCCGAACAGTTCTAAAGAAAGCCGCCAACGTCCTAGCAGCATATCATGAGAAATAACCATTCCCATAAAGCTACACTGTGGCCTGTAACAAGTTTTAAAGGGGGGGAGGGGAACGACAATTTAGTTAATTTCAAAAAATTCACTGTTTTTTTAGTCAATGATAGTAATTTACTTGGTTATTTTATATTCTGAAGTCCTAACTTTTTCAAATCCACATCCCCTCTAACAGAGAACTCTTCTATAGCTACTCGTTACTTGCAGAACTTATTTTTTATTCCCTTATAGGACTCTGTCATCTACATATGAATAAATCTCCAGCCTACTTCCTATCTTTATCTTTCATTTTACCTTCTCTTTACCTCTGTAAACCCCAATGCCCATTATGGTATTCCACCCTGATTTTTTCAGTAGTATAATCTCTTCCCTACTGTACAGACTTGAAGCAAATTTTAATTTTACTTCCTCTGTTCTTCCAGAGTGATCAAGACTATCTTGAGTTTCTCTTTCTTTCCATAATTTCCTTTCCATACCCCATATGAATGAGTATTCTACCTCAGCACTTTTCCCCCCACTAATCAAAACTATTGGTCTCCCTACCTCTATGTCTTCTCTCCTATCAGTTTCTACAGATTATCATGGACTATTACTTATATACAAATAAACTAACAAAATTAAAAATTTCTATATAAAAACTTTTTTTGGGGGGGGAGACAGTCTCACTTTGTCACCCCTGGTAGAGTGCCATAGCATCAGAGCTCACAGCAACCTCAGATTCTTGAGCTCAAGCAATTCTCTTGCCTCAGCCTCCCAAGTAGCTGTGACTACAAGTGCCCATCACAACACCCAGTTGTTTTTTTTTTTCAGAGATGGGGTCTTGCTCTAGCTCAGGTGAGCTTAAGTGATAAAAGTTCTTAAAAGAATTACAACAGCCATAAAGTAATGCAGTAATAGAAACTACTTTCACTTAGTAGTTACCTGAAAGATGTAAGAGGTGGTCCTTCACTTTCAGTAAGTCCTATTTCTGCTAGTAAACTACTTTTCAATTGTGCAGCAAGATCATGAGCAGAAGGCCCTGGTTTTGAACTCTCAGCTTCTTCTGGCAACACATTCTGTTCTTCCCCTTCTTTTTTTTGCCGATTTTGCATGTTCATTACATTTTTCAGATTGGCAGCATAAGACATTTTAGTTGGTAGAACCTATGAATTTTTACATTTAAGTTACACATTAAGGGAAATTTTTTACTTTCAACTTAGTATTACAGAAATTATATGCAACTGATAAGTAATTTTTTACTTTCAACTTAGTATTATAGAAATTATATGTAACTGATTTGTCCTTTTTGGATCTTCACTGGTCTCCTATCTATTAAATTCCTCTGGGTAACCACCAGTTCCAATGCATTCAGCACAATAACCACAGAGAACTTTTAAAGGAATCTCTGAATTATCTGTGGTACCTAAGTCTCTTTATATTTTCAATATTTTCAATATGGTACTCTCCCTTACCACTTAGGATAATTTCTAAAAATTCTGTAATGACACTTCTTCTGTATCTGGTTTGTTTTTTTTAAACACTTTACTACTTTTCCAGTGGAGAAAAAGAGCATTTTAGGCACCATTTTTAGTCAGATGTGTATCTGAAAACTAGATCTACATTAACTAGTTGTGTAACAATAAACATTCCCACCTGAAATTTACTTACTTCAACCCTCCATTTCTTACCTATGAAATCAGGATAATAATGCTTTTTAACTAATATAAGATTTACCAAGATTGTCCAAATTACAGGCAACATGAAGATTTTTGTGAAGATTAACTGTTGTGTCAGATATCGCAAAAAGTATGCACAGACCTTGAACCTTTTTCCCAGCTTTTTATTAGTGTTTGTGTATTTAATATGTAGCCCAAGACAACTCTATTCTTCCAATATGTGGCAGAAAAAAGGATTGGATAACCCTCATTTAGGCAGTGCTCAGGAGACAGAATTACTCAACAAATATTAGGTATTATTATTAACTTAACTTATTTGGGGGGAGGCAAAGACAGTCTCACTTACTCTATTGCCCCAGGCTGGAGAGCTATGACCTCATAGCTTACAGCAACTTCAAACTCCAGGGCTCAAATGATCCTTTTGCCTCAGCCTCCTGAGTAGCTGGGACTTACGGATTTTTTTTTTTTTTTAAATTAAGTAGAGATGGGGGTCTCACTCTTGCTCAGGCTGGTCTCAAACTCCTGAGCTCAAGTGAACCACCTGCCTCAATGCTACTTTATTTATATTCTTTATTCAAATTACTTCAGCAAGGCAAAGAAAAATGAGCCAAGATTACATAAACTCAATATAATATATAAAAATTAAGACTTCCAGCAGCATACAACAATCAACTCTTGTGAAACAAACAAAAAAGCACATAATGCAGGTACTGTTTCATAGATGAAGTGACCTGACAGAGCGAGTTAATGACAGTGTGGGAATTCCTTCTATTATACCACAAGATAGGAACTTCTGGCACTGCTATTATTTTGGTGATTATAATATTCTGAATTAATGCTTTTCTAAAAATCTATATGCTGTGACAGGTGTTAACAAATATTAGATTGCAAAGAGTTTTACTGACTTACCTCAAGACAGTTTCTATCCACTGTAACCTCCATTAAGCATTTCCCACTACTGGCAGATGAAGAATAAAGACCCTGACTTGGACGGCCAAAAAGATCCTCCTTTCTAGCATTTGGCTGGAATTTTAACAGAAATATTCTAGTTACAATGAACACTTAAAAGAAAATAAGGTCAATTAGAAAGAAACCTTATTTAGTTTGTTAAATTCACCTGCAACAAATGTGGCTGATCAGCTAAGGGTATGGCTTCAGCCAGAGGCACTTCAAATGGATTTGGGGGTATACACCCAAGGAATGTCATGGAGTCTGAACGTCGGAAAAATGGATGGTTTTGCCCAGTTTCTGCAGGAAGAGAGTCATCATCCTTATCATTCAAAGTAGCACCTAAGCATTTAAAAAAAAAAATTGTTTTTTAAATTATTTAATTATCATTAGGGTAACAGAATAATCTGCTCAATCCAAACTTCTTAAACTCTTTACAAAATTTCACTGCCACTCAAGTACAACAGTCAAAATTTTTGATATTTTTGGAATAATTCAAAACAAAAGTTTAATATGGTAACAATGTCAAATTTGTTATTTGCAAATTTTATGTGATATGTATCTTACAACAATAAAAAATGTGAAATAAAAATTAGCAGTAACAAATATTGTGCCATTCTGTATTAGACAGAGCTTTCCCATATTCTCGTCTTTCTCTCTCAAGACTCAAAGCAGAATATAGCCAGATTCCTGAACATATTCGAACCCAACTCAATGATGATTCCAAAAGGGGGAGAAAATCAGGAGCTGAAATCTAAGCATTTACATGTAAATTTTGCTTTCTATACAGTAAGATAACCTGCAGTATCTGGGCAACTCATGTACTCCAATAGTAAGTTAGCACACTATCACCAACTCTCCTTAACATAGTAAAACTCTGGCAGTGGTTAATGTGCCAAAGAAATAGCAGTCAGCTTTGTGGCTGGGTTCTCAAAAAAGTGCAATTAGGTCAGTTGTCTTTCCACAGACCAAATAAAACTATTAATAACAAAGAGGAGAGTAGACTATTTATTTAGCCCTCAGTTTAAAATTCTTTAAATCCCAATTAAAATAAGAATTGAAAACCACAAATTAATTTCAGAAGATTCCAAAATTTGTGCTATTAAAACTTTTGGAGAAAACCCTGGAGCTTGGAACATATTCTCTCTTTTCAGTACAAAGAATTTTGATATCAAGAAATTATCACTGGTATTTCTCACTTTCTTGACTAACTCCATTTTGCATCAACATAGGTTTTGCTAAGGAGATTTTATTTAAATGTAGTACCTATACACTTTACTTAAGAGTAAAGGTAAACAAAAAACTAAGAAAAATAGAAAGGAAAGCTATAGAGAAGATAAAATAGGAAAAAAATATCAATTACTGAAAAGCTCATATATTTCTTTAATTCATCCTTAGTTATGAAATGTGTAATACAAGAATTTGTAAGAAAAAATGGACAGAAAAAGTAAGAAACGGGACATAGAGAAGAAAAGAGAAATTCCCACCCAGACAGAAAATAATGAAGTTAAAAAGCTTGAAGGGGAAATACTGAGGCAGCCATTTCTTGAAGGAGATTAGCAGATTTTCTATGCACTAACTTTGATTGGTGTCATCATCATTTTCATGTTCTGAATCTTCATTATCAATACCCAGTTCCAAGAGTTCGCGAGTCCTTTAAAAAGACAAGTGAGTCATTTTACATGCAATATTTGCATTATGTCAGCAAAGAAGTCAGGGGAAAGATGATCAACAAACACTGCAAAGGTCACTGAAGTATCTAAACAATTTCAAACACTGTGCTATAGGTTCAGACTCTTTTCAAGGAAATGGTACACTGATTAAACCTAATGTACTGTAGTTATAGTGGGCTCTATACAAGCAAAAGGCTGATCACGTAACAAATAGTAAGTGCCAACACAAATCCTAATAGAAAACATGACAAATAATCACTATAAACTATCTCAAGAATGAAGTTTACCTAGTTAAGATTCCAAGGTTTTCCATTTTAAATGAGGGGTAGCAACAGATAAGTTGCATGGATAAAATGCTCCTGTACTATTTTCTTTTGCAATGGTTCTTACTCCAAAATCTGACAATGTACTAATGGAGACCATAACAAGCAATATTTCTTAAACCAACCTCATGACAAGAATGGATACCTTTTGCGTTCCAGTTGAGGTGTATCCAGTGTTGTCTGTTGATTCATTGCTTTAATCCAATATATAAGGGCTTGGAAAACATATGCCACATGCTTCAATGAGCAAACATCCAAAACTGGAAGAACATCAGAATGCTCATCATTATGGGACCGCATTAAAGAGAGAGCATAATTTAGGAAGTCTCCTCGAGCGGACATCATTCCTTGACGAGCACTAAGCAATGTGGCACGTCTATGTAGGAGCCAAAAGAAATGAAAGTATATATAAGAACATAAATGTTAAATTTACCACTATCATAAATATGCAAAATTGGAAACATAGACTATTCACAAATAAAAAGGAACTGAACCTGTAGTTCTGGTTTAGAAATAGAACCACTGTATATGAGTTATAGTGTTCTATACTTTGTAGAGAAAGGGAAGTCCAGTATCCTTTGAAAACAGCAGAAGAAACTTCTTCCCCAAAGACAATGATTCTCAAACTTCAGGGTCCATCAAAATCACCTGAGGGGCTTATTAAAACAAATAGCTGGTCCCACCTCTGGGGTAAGGCCCAATAATTTGCATTTCTAAATAGGTCCCAGGTTGACGTTGATGCTGTGTTCTAAGGAACACACTTTGAGAACCACTGCTTTAAAATGACACCAAAGGTGGCCAGGCACATTGACTCATGCCTACAATTCTAACACTCTGGGAGGCTGAGATAGGAGGATCACTTTAGCTCAGGATTTGGAGACCAGCCTGACCAAGGATGAGAACCATCTCTACTAAAAATAGAAAAATTAGCCAGATGTAGTGGTGGATGACTATGGTCCTAGCTACTTGGGAGGCTGAGAAAGGAGGAATGTTTGTACCCAAGAGTTTGGGATTGCTGTGAGCTAGGATGACACCATGACACTCTAGCCTAGGCAACAGAGTGAGACTCTGTCTCAAAAAAATAAACAAAAACAAAATGACACCAAAGGCATGGCAATAAAACATAAACTAAACTTCATAAAAATTTAAAACTTTTTTACTTCATAGGACCCCGTCAAGAAAGTGAAAGGTATTTCTGAGAATGGAAGAACATCATTGTAAATCATATATTTGATAAGGGACATGTATCTAGAATAAAGAACTCTTACAACTACAACTCAAATTTTTAAAAAAAGACAAGCCAACTAAAAATTGGGCAAAGAATCTAAATAGACATTTTTCCAAAGAAGATGGTCAATTAGCACATAAAAGATGATCAACATTATTAGCCATCAGGGAACTAAAATCAAAACCACAGAGGCTGGGTATGGTGGCTCATGCCATATCCAGTTTTTTAGGAGGCAAGAGGATTAGGAGTATGACTTGAACAGGAGTTTGAGACCAGCATGGGCAACATAGTGAGATCTTGAGACCCTGTCTCTATAAAAATATCTACTTAAAAATTAGCCAGGTATAGAGGCACCTGCCTGTATGCGCTTAGCTATTTGTCAGGCTGAGGCCAGAAGACTGCTTGAACCCAGGAGTTAGAGTTGCAGTGAGCCATGATTACTCCACTGCACTCCTGTCTGGGCAAGAGAGCCAGACCTCATCACTAAAAGAAAAAAACACAAGATACTGCATCACACCCACTCTGATGGCTATAAATAATGAGATAATTTAAGTGTCTGTAAAGATATGGAGAAATTAAAATCCCCATATACTGCTACTGGGAATGTTTGCCAGAAAACAGTCTGGCAGTTCCTCAAAAGGTTAAACATGGAAAGTTAGCACATGACCCAGCAATTCCACAACCTAAGAGAACTGAAAATATGTACACACAAAAACTTACACATAAATGTTCATAGCTTATAGAGATGGTAAAAATAGTCCAAAATTGATTGGATGACAATTTAACAGCTCTAAACTACAGAATCGTATACTTTAAGAGGGCAAATTATATAACATTTAACTTGTATCTAAATAAGGGCAGGTGGAGGGAACACTGCCACCAATCAAGATCCATTGTTAGAACTCTTTTCTTTGAGGTAATAACTATAGCCTAACAAAGACAGGGCTTTTATGTCCTTGCGGAGCAGGCTTCTTAGGACAGGAAAGCTGCTGCCTCTCAAATCTTTATCTCTAGTCCAGATCTCTGCCCAACATTCAATTTTGTATACTCGACAATAACATCAAATTTTCCCTAGTTCTCATGTGTTCAAAAAGCCAAGTGTTTCCATTCTATTCCTCTAAGATTTTCTCTTAATTTTCCTACTAGTTATTTGGAATCAAAATATAAATATAAATTCTGCCTTCCCCTGATCTATCCTTCAAGAAGGCCTTAAATTCTATTAACATATGACTTCAATTTCTCTTGCCTCTTTCTTGGTCCTATTTTAGTTAACTAACTACATAGATTTCAACCACAGTTTTTTTAAGTTTTTAAGTCACAGAAAAAAGCAGGGGGAGGATCAGGAACTCACCCCACTGACAGCTTGTTTTCATATATTCTGCTATCTTGCTTAAACAGAGGTACCAAAAACCCTTTGGTGGGATTAGTCCCTCACCCACCTCCACTAGTGTGCTACTGTTAAGTAGTCTCCTACACCATCTTTCCTTGGCTTATGGTCTGCCTAAAGCAAAGGTCGTTTATCCTGGAGCCAGAGCTAAAAACAAATCCTAGGACTTATGACTTTAAGTACAAATCACTTTCGTCATCTGGTACTGCTGTTGCAATAATTTTCAATGTTTGGGCTAATTTCTATTTCTAAAAAGGTCATTTATAATTGAAAAGAAAGAACATAACAAATACATAGATGTATATTTTAATTATGGTTCAGCAAGGTAGGGGAAGTAGAAGAAAAGAAACATGGGTTGAGACATCCAAGAACAGTTCTGATAATGAAACATACTTTCCCCTTCCCCTAGTACATTCATAATCAATCATAGTCAAAAAATAAGTCTTTCATAAATACCTGCCTTTCAAAGGGGAGGCGAGGGGGAGGGGCTGAGGATAATGAGACAACAATATGGACCAATAACTTCTAACATAAAAAACCTTTAGTACCAGATTCCTATGGCATGAATGGATTTTTTTTTTTAAAATACCTTTGATTATAACTGACTCATTTTGCCTCAACTGTACAACAATTTAGGAAGTAATACAAGGCATTTATCTCTCACTTCATAGCAAGATGAGGTCTTATGTAATCAAAACTCATTTTCTAGGCTATAAAATATCCATCTAAACACACAAGTACGGATGCTCTTGGACTCATAATGGGAGTATGGGAGAAAATGTATTTAATACCCTAATAAATCCATCATAAACAGAACCATCCTAAGCCAAGGACTATCTGTATACATGAAGAACCGTATATAGTTTCATACCGTCTGCCTTCAAGAGTACGTAAACTAGCCTCTTCTCTTGCAGTCATCCTCTCTCTTCTTGCTGAATTCTGAGAAGCATGAAGAGGATGATTTGGATGTCCTGGATCACCAGCAGATGCTAATGCAGAACCATAACGTAATTGAGCTTCAGTAGAATCCATAATACTGACCATCCAGTTCCAAGTGGGAATAAGCTTTTCTTCTACATAGTTCTATGAAGACCAAACTAAAATAGTTAAAACTATCCAAACAGAGCTAAATTCAATATAGTAGTAGCATGTCAACACCTGGATATTTGTAACATTAATTCCCATTATATTACATTGCTCATAACTGACAGCCAAAAAAATACATTTGAATGAGTAACTTTTCAATGGTCTCATACCTGTAAATTTACTGCATCTTGGTAGGTCAGTTTCACAGCTGCTGGAATCTGAGAGTACACTAGGTGATTATATTTAGGAATAAGGCCCATCAAGTCCGAGATTTGTCTAATGACAATGCTGTAAGCCCTGGCTAAACTGCTTGCAGATGTTAAGTAGCTGCTGGCATTGCTAGCTTCCAAAGCAGCTGCTGCTGCTGCAGCACTTGTACTGATGGTACCACTCCGGCGTAAATTGGAAGGATCAATATAAATCAAACCCGCTGAACTTGCTATAAGGAAAAAGGACAACCACAATGAGCTAATGTCAGTTGCTAATTGAGTTTATCTGGCACTGTATATGCTTTTGTAAACCTAAATGGTTAACTACTATTATGTGGTAACTCAGCAAAAAACTTTCCCTAAACCACACTAATATAAGGTTCTCAACCCGTGTGATTTTATCCAGTCCATCCCCCACCCCACCAAAAGGGGACATTTCACATGTCCACAGACATGTTTTGTAATCACTTAGGGCAGTGAACAGGAGAGGCAGGGGGATGACTAAGGTGCTAATGTTATCTAGATAGCATAAACTGGAAATGCCGTTTAACATCTCACAATGCACAAGACAGCCCCCACGATAAAGAATTATCTAGCCCAAAGTAGCAATAATGCAAAGACTGAGAAACCCTGATATAATCACAAGTACATAATTTTTATATCTGAAACTCAACAAAACAATAAGGAATTATTATAAAACTAAATTGTTCTACTGATGAACATGCATAATTTTTAAAGGCTATTTAGGTATCCTTAGAAATACCAAGTTTTCAGACTTGCCTGCTGGTGTGGATGTACTGGAAGGGGCTGTGCTGGATGCTCGCTGATGCTGGGTGTTGCGGACAGCCCACTGCATGGAACGGGGAGCTTGGGCAGCACCATTGGCATGGGAGCTATTTGTGGTTCTTTCTAATGGTTCATCAAGCATAAAGGTCTCCTGTTCTATGTCATCACTCTGACTACTGCTGCTATCAGAATCACTTGAGTCATTTGATTGAGAATCATCTTCAGAAAAGAAAGCTGGAACACTGCTTGCTCCTAAATTATTTTTAAAACCAAAAGCATTGTGAATTTATTAATAATTAAAGTATATCCCCCTCTTTCAGGAAAATATACAACATAAATAGAATGGCAGGCTGTGTTCGACAGTCTGCAAGAGCTATCACTAAAACAGTTTAATTATAAAATAATTCTTTTAAGTAAACTTTAAAATTAATTTACTATTTAAAAGCAGAAAAGCTGGGGTGGGACAGTCATTAAAATAATACCTTCTCTAAACATCTACAGGGAAAATGATTAAGTTATAAAAGCTAACCTTTTGCATATTATACTTATTAACCAATTGCTGCTGAATACATAACAGCCTTAAACAACAATGTTGCTGAGAAAAGAAAGGCAATATACCTGCTTCTGAGCCAGCAGTTGCTGCAGTGACAACACTTCTTCGCCCACTAGCATTATCTTGGTTGCTATGGTTACTTTCACTGTCACTTTCTGTTTCAGCTGCTGCTAACAAGTCTAGCTCCATGTCACTTCCTAGAAAATATATTTAAACAACAGTAAGAAAAAAGTACCAACTCACTGTGGTTCAAAACAGGATCTGATAAACCAGAATATTGTAAGGGTGGGAACTAAGAAGCATATGTGCATATATGTGTGTCTAAGAATAAGTGACTACTGAACACTGTGGAAGAACGGGTAGGTGAATTGTGGCAGTTAACAGCCTGTGACACAGCAATTCAATAGTGTAGTGCAAAGGATGACTGGAATAAACAATTTGTTAGCAGACAAGTAATCTGTTTTTCTTTTCTCTAATTTCCAAATGTTTCATAATGTAGTTATGATGATTTTGGTTTTTAAAAGTCTCTTCAGAAAGTGATTTAAACTAAAAGGAAAAGATGAATTATTTTGTATATGTATACAGCTCCAAAAATTCTCAGACACATGCTACAAAATAAAATCCTTTGGCAGAAAGTAAGTTGATCATTTCATAATATGTCAAGTAGGGCTTTTCTCTTTATTTAATCACCTAGTTTTAAAGGTACCTAATGTATTCATACTGAGTAATTTCTCAAATAGCCTGCATACCGTCTTCATCATGCTCATCATGTTGTCCTTCTGCCTCAGCATTTTCTTCCCCATGTTCTTCCTGTTCATCGTGATGATCCTCTTCTCCAGCCACACCCTCCACCACCTCAACCTAAATCCAGATTCTTACTTTTAGACAAAGTTCATAATAAACCTCCATCTATACCAGTGTTCCTGCACAGAAACTAGTAAATTAAAATATAAAAATCCCTAACTATAGGGGATTTTGTAAATTATTCACTAAGCTGTTTTTAAAATTTCCATTTGCTTCATAAGTGACAATTTGTTATAAAAAATTTTACATCCTGAAGTTTATGACTATTCTCCATATTTAAGACTCAAGAAAAAATAAAAATAACTGAGGAACGGGAAAGGGTTAATTAAACATTTTATACATTTGGCCATTATAAAACTTAACCTATTAAATAGGTATCTTCTCTGTCAAATACACTGTATAAAACTAATTTTTTTTTTTCTTTAGAGGCAATCTCAAGCTGTCACCCCGGGTAGAGTGCCATGGCATCATAGCTCATGGCAACCTCCAACTCTTGGGCTCAAGCAATCCTCTTGCCTCAGTTTTTCTATTTTTACTAGAGATGGGGCTCCCACTTTTTGCTCAGACTAATCTCAAACTCATGAGCTCAAAGCAATCCATCCACCTCAGCCTCCCACAGTGCTAGGATTATAGGCATGAGCTACCACACCTGGCTGTATAAAACTGATTTTTTTAAATATTAAGAGTATCTTTATCATTGAGTACATCTTTACTCTTAACCCTTAGGTAAAAACAAGTTTATCTGTCCAATTTTCTAATATCCAATAAATGAAAAATTATTAAAATCATTTTAATATGTATAACTACAAATGAGAATGTTTAACAAAAGCTTAAACAGTCTTAAGCTACTATTAAAATAATTTCTAGTGACTACTCTCCCTTTCCCACAAAATAAAAGCTTTTCATCTACTACAATTAAAATAATTAAAACCACCTCTTCCACATCTGCTGAAACAATATCATCCTGTTCTTCATCTCTCCCCCGAACAGGCTGTGACTGGCTGATGCGCCTCTGTTGCGGATTCCGGATGATGTAGGATGACTGAGACTGATTGGAGCTGTAAGGAATCAGGAGGTTATGAGTACACTGCTGCCACATCTCATATATGCAGCACATAAATTTATGCTTCTCAGTATAAGCATTTAGCCATCACATGTGAGACACTAGGATATAATCTTAAATCTAACCTTAGAATTCTTGGAAACCAATAATAATTAACCTATAGTCCATCAGCAAATATAAATCTCAGAATTTGTTTGTAGTTTCCAGTACGTCAGTCATTTCAAATCTCTGTTGATGCACATATTTGTATGAATGCTTCCCAAGGAAAAGTTTTATAGGGGAAGATATTTCCTTTTCTACCAGCAGTTCTCAACTTCCAAAGGCTCTGACAGAACTGTCTATCCATTAACATAAAGTGTGCTTATTAAAGCAATCTGTTCTTTAAGGGACCAGACACAATTTTTATTTTGTATGAGATTTTTAACTACTGACTTGCTGATGTGTGTGGGGAACATCACTAGTTCAAACGTATGGTTTTTAAAATAGAAACATATCAAAGGTAAGGTAGTAAAAGTTTTACTTTCCTAAAAACCTGAGTTGGAAATAACCAAGAAAAGACAACTCAACTATAAAAGGAAAGGAAGAACCAGAGAACACAGCTTAAAATGTGGGCCAAAGATCAAAAGGTGATTGATTGATAAATGACAATTCTTTATTTACAGATTAAGAAATAGGAGCTAAAAGAGGTTGAAGTTAAACAAGACCTTTAAGTGATTAGAGTTAGGTTCTTTCCTCAGTTGCTGAGAAATAAAAATCAAACCAATTACATAGGAAAGTCAACTCAAACAGGTGCCTTCAAATAAACAGACAAGTAGTCTCACTATAATGTTTAACACTAAAACTTAAAGTATCTGGTAAGACAGATCATGAGTTACAAAGGAGCAGAAGAGGCTAAGAGGAAAATCTATAACGATGAAAAGGCTATTTCCAATCACTAAATAGATTTCAACATTAAAATATAAAAGTCAGCACTGGGTGATTAGTATTTCTTTAAAAAAAAAAGAAAGAAAGAAAAAACCCTGGAACAAACATCCACAAGAACTATAGTTACCTCAAAGTTGCCACTTTAAGAAGTTACCCACTTAGAATGGTATAGCCAATACACAAAATGTAGAACAAGGTTAAGTATCCCTGAGTAGCTCTTATCCAAAATGCTTGGGATCAAAAATTTTCTAATCCCAGATTTATTTTTGGATTTTGGAATATTTGCATTATATAAAATTACCAGCTGAGGACCCCCAATCCAAAATGCCCCCATGAGTATCTTCTTTGAGTGTCCTGTCAGCACTCAAAAAATTTCAGACTTGGGAGCACTTTATTTAGATTTTGGATTTTCAGCCTGCATTAACTTCCCATTTAGAAATGAAACTTCAACTTTTCTTCCACCAGATCTGCTGAACCACCCTAGTCCTGAAACCTACTCTGAAAGGTATTGTTAAGACACTTCTAAATTTTGGGGACTTCTATTTCCAGCAATTGGCAGACTGTGTAGAGAAATTCCTCTTGGTATGAAATACCTATATATGCTAGATAAAATTTCAAAAAAAAGAAAAAAGCAGCAGAAATAGTCATACTGTAGAAGCTTGGAGAGGAATAGTGCTTCCATTTGCCCCAAAGGCATCTGCTGATATCTCTTTGGCTGAAAGGATTTCAAAGAGCCATAGATTCCCTAATTATAGGTTGGAGCCTAAACCAGGTAGGAAGTCATCTAGTAGTCTCCTCTTCTGCCCCCATCACATATATAAAGACAACTAAATCTTGAAAGGGCAGCACCATTAAGGAGTGAAATAAAAGAAAAATCATATCTCATGCCTATCTCAGCCATAGTTGGTCAGGAGAAGGAAAAAAAGTCTCTTCAGAGAACTTCCAACTACAAACCCGCTCTCTGGAGGGTTTAGGACTGTGAAGTAGGGCAGGCTTCAGTGTTAACCTAGTGGCTCAACACTATCATCAATCACCAAGGAACAGTTTCTCTCTCTACTCTGCAATATACTATTCAGGAGTATGGGACAGGGAGATTATCTGTCTAGATTGTTGTCTTGCCTCTAAATGTTAATTAACTCTAAGAATTAAATAATTATCTATATAACGAAAGTTAGTTACCTGACCTCTCTAGCCCTTAGAGTTTCCTCATTTTAAAAATCAGGACGTTAGTGGTTATCTAATGAGTTTTTGGGAAAATTAAAACAGGTAATAAATCTATAATGCTTAATTTTGGTAACAGTTATTGTTATATAAGAGGCATGCAGACAGAGTAGAAACAAATTAATAAGGACATAAAAATTTTGAGCAAGTAAAAGGAACCAAGAGAAAAAGCAATAATACTGCCTGAGTGACTTTACACTCAGCAGGGTGGTATATACCTTCCACCAGTCAACACAAGGGAAATCCCAAAGACCAGTCAAGTAAGTCTGTGCTTTTTTAAAGACATACTTCAAATAATGGTCAAAATATACCCTATGGAAAAGATGCTTATACTATATTATAATAAAAGAATTCTATGTTATATCAACAACAGTTGTAGAAAACATTTAGCAATGTTTCTTGATTATCAGATGAGATCTTCTGGAAAGATTTAAGAAGCTGGTCCCAGAATCAAACAAGGGAAATGAAGTAAAAATAAGAGAGCCTAAGAAAGTATAATTCTTTTTTTTTTTTTGAGACAGAGTGTCAAGCTGTTGCCCTGGCATCATATAGCTCACAGCAACCTCCAACTCTTGGGCTCAAGTGATCCTCTTGCCTCAGTTTTTCTATTTTTAGTAGGTCCTGAACTCCTCAGCTCAAGCAATCTACCCACTTCGGCCTCCCAGAGTGCTGGGATTATAGGCGTAAGCCACCATGCCTGACTCTTAGAGTGTATAATTCTTTAATAATGAGACTACCAGACAAGATGACACAAAATCTTGGAATTTAGTAGGAAAAGGCTCATGGGGAACATTTAGAGAGGAGATGGTTCCAAACCTCTGTTCAACAGATAACAATTTTTATGGTCTAGAACAAAGGAAAAGGGGAAGGATACTAAGAATTCACAAGGTCACTCTAGGAGGCCAAAGTAGTAGGAACGTTTGAGCTCGGAAGTTTTAAACTAGTCTGAGGAAAGCAAGACCTCCATCTCTTCTAAAAATAGAAAAATTAGCTGGATATGATGGTGGTGGGTACCTGTAGTCCCAGCTACTACAGAGGCTGACTGAAGCAAGAGGATTGCTCGAGCCCAGGAGTTTGAGGTTGTTGTGACCTAGGTTGAGGCCATTAATACTCTTAGCCCAGAGTAAGATTCTGGCTCCAAAAAAAAAAAAAAGAAAGAAAGAAAGAAAGAAGTTCATAAGGTAATATAACCTTAATAATTAAGTTCCTCACAGGTCAGAATCAGGAATATCATATAGAGTCCAAGCAGATTTCACTAGCAAATCATTTGATAATGGGGTAGGTTTAACCAGTAAGTCCTGGAGGTATATCAGGTTAAGGCTACTATGAGAGAGGTTTGTCAGACAAACCTGGATATAGATTTAAAGGGAGACCTAGCAATAAAGGAAAAGAGTTAGGACACATATACTGGCATATGGAGATTAAACCCAGGGATGAAGTCTTGGGAACTTCCCAAATAATAAAGAAGACCATCCTTCTTCACAAAGACACTTTCCAGAAGGGGAAGAAAGGTCTTTCAGTCCTTAAGATCTTTATCAAAACCTTGTTTCACATACACAAGGTAACAAAACTCAGGCTTGTTTGCCAAAGTTCTCTAGAGCATTGCAACTCAAAAGCATAGGGGAGGATGGGTGATTTGTGGGATCATGCCTGTGATTTATCCTATACAGGTACATGTGAATCTCTCTAAATGTAGAATATAAATGTCTTAACACAATAACTAAGAAAAAGACATGTAGGCTATGTTAACCAGTTGGATGAAAGTATTTCAAATTGTATATAGAAACAGAACACTGTTACACAGTACCCCATGTTAGTATTAATATACATAGCTATAATTAAAAAAAAAAAAAAAAAAGAAGCATAGCTCCTAAACCAGTAGCACTGGCATAACCTGAGAACGTAAAAGAAATATAAAGTCTCAGGCCTCACCCCCAGACCAAGAGAATGGGCACTTGTATTTGAATAGATCCCGAGTGACTTTACACTCAGTAGGGTGGTATATGCCACCTTTAATATGCATATATGTTAAAGTTTGAGAAGCTCTTTGCTGAAGGATACCAGAAAGTTATAGTTTGTAAACACTGTCTCAACAAGTTTACAGTCTAGTTAGAGAAAGTATCATACAAATAGAAAAGATAAATGAGAATTAAGAATAATACCATAATTAGTATAGTTATCATGAAATTGTTTTAACCCTATCCTTGATAATACATTATGCAGACAATCTTTTAAAATTCCAGAATTCTGGTGGTTGTTGACATAAACAAGTTGCCCCTCAGCTGAAGCCTTCAGACACGGAGAAAGTTACAGGTCTTTTCACAAAATGCTACTTCATTAACATAATAAAGTGCCTTTCCAAAGAAAAAAAGAAAACAACAGATATATGAGTTACATGTCTATTAGATATAGATGTGCAGACACATGTTTAATTTTTAAAGTGTTTTCATATGTTCCAAAGCAAAATCTCTAACATTTGTTAAAATAATTACCAAGTATGCCATGTGAGTGCTTATGCAAAGGATTTAGTAAGACAAATATGACATTTCCAGAGAAAGAATCAGAATCTTTTACCAGGTAGGAATTTACCTGTTAGACTGATCAGATGATGGTCGTGGTGGCAGTGGTTCCACTGAAAATAATTCTTCACTGCCTTGCATGGCATCTATGCTAGTACTAGCCAGAGTAAATGGTGCAGTTGGGCGAGCAATCCCCATTCTGACAGGAACAATAAGTGACTCTGCTACATTGCACAATTCTTCTACAGCATAAGGTAGCAGTGCTTGGAATACACGCTTACATTTTCCAATTGGTTGCGGAATAAAGTTGCTAGAGCAAAAATACAGGAATCTTTCATGAATCTTTTGATATATCTAATATTAGTATCACAAAAAAATGTGTGAAAAATGGTAGCAAAGCCAAAATCAAAAAGAATGCCTTACTTTTTCTTTTTAGATGAAGCCATTTCCACACTAAGAATGACAAAAACTCTTGCTACTGAACGTAGAAACCTCATTGTCACAGCTATAGCTTCTTCTCTACGTCCAGGTGTGTATTTGTTTTGGAGTTCTTTCACTAGAGTACCTAGCAGAGTATCTAAAAGCTTTAAAAAATTGCAATCACACCATTAATGTTAAGATATTTCACAAGATGTTTAGACATTCATAAAGTAAAATGTTCTAACATGTTTTCAGAATTAACGTTTCATAATAAAATCTCAAATTTAACCAAAAAAATGTACAAGGTCAGTGATTAAATTTATTTGATGCACCTAACACTCTGTTTGACATTCAGTGGGGTCCCAAATGCATGACTTCTTTTTTGTTTGTCCCATAGTCTTATGTACATCAACTAATATTTAGAAGACAATATCAAATATATAAATATATTTTACTCCCTATAGGGTACTTAACAAAACAGGAAGTAGATTCAAATATTTATGTTAATAAATTCATAATCCTATCTCTCTCACTGAACCATTATTGCTTGTTGGTCTCTTCTCTATGCATGTTTATCATACAGATATTAATGACAGAGAACAACAAATTTCATAGTCTTTTTCATTCTTGGAAGATTGCTTATAATAACCTTTACTTCTAAATTGCTTTATTTTAAAACCCATATATTTCAGTAAGTGCTGAGCTATAATTTGATTCAACAGTCTGCTATTTTGGGGCACATAAAAGTACTTTTTACTTTTTATTTTTCATTATTCTGGAACATGATTTTATCTTTCTCATACTGTAAATTATTTCTTTATGACAAGTTCTTAGGACACTGATATTCTTATGGTGCGTAATACCAAGTTGTTTTCCAAAGAGAAACAAATGCAATGCCACCACATCAATGTCTTCTTATGATTTAAATTCTTTTTTAATTTCCCAGCCAAAAAAGTGTACTTGAAACACATACTTTTCTTATACTTGTAGTAAACATTCAAAGAACTTACCAAAATATCTGCTGTACACTTGACTATAAGGCAATGGGTGAAACAGTCCAGCCGAATTGTGCCACTTTGCTGATTGAGGTATACTTGCTCTTCTGGCAAAAGATGGCCTATCCTACTGCTGGCACTAAGACTTAATGGGATAGGAAAGACACTGTAAAAAGCCTTTACTAACATGGGAAATATGTAAATCTAAAAATATTTAATAAATACATACGGGTCTTTATTCTCCTGTGACCCAAACATAATCATAGATTTCAAGGCATTCCAATCCTGTAGGACACGCTCCAATGCAAGCTGGGCAAATCTTGGAGGCTCTAAGTCATGATCAGGCATATCTGAATCTAAAATGAAAAAGACATGGTAAGTAAGACAGAAATAAAACATACTGCTTTTCCTAAATGTCAAGTTTACTTACCTTCAGGACTGGCTGTCTTTCGGTTACGATCTTCCCTGATTCGAGGTGGCCTATACTGGCAATGCTCCACGGTCTGCCTTGCCACTGTCTGCACTAAAAACAGTAAGAGGTGTTCTCCCCTGCAAAACAGAACATTGTTGTAAGCAGGGGGAAGGGCTACTCAGATGTGTTAATCCTCAAAATCCTACTTGCCTACTGTTTGGCAGAGTGACCAGATTAGTAGCAGTGAGCAGGCGATAAAGTAGATCAAGACGAGCAGATTTCTGTCCAGCAATTAGGGTTTTACATTTACATTTCTCCCAACAATCACAGTAGGCTGTTGGTGATGTCCGTTTGAGTCTATAAAGAATTCATACGTAAGTACAAAAACAAATTTCTAAAACAAAGTTTTACATACTGACATTATGGAGGCATGATTCATTGGAACCAGACAGAATCCTTGTTAACTACTAAATGCAGAATATAATAATTAAAGCCTTCATAATAAGAAGGATTAGTGATAGAAAGTCTATAAACCAACATGAAAGTCCCATGAGAAGAGGCACCCTGTAATGAACTGGGTGTAGTCACATTTGGAATGTCTTCTCCATAGTCCCAATTCAGTTCCAGTGGTCTTCCTACATGTATCTAACAAACCCCATAATCCTGAATGGGCAGATTGCTCGTGTCCTCTGACAAGACTGTGAAAACTAACAGGACAAAGATTGTCTTATTTATCAAGATTCATCTAGTACAGTGAGTACACTTAGTAAATAATTAATAATAAATTACCACACTTATTTAGATACTTAAAGACAAAATATTAGGCAAAATTCTTTTAACAAAAATTATAAATAAGCATCAGTAGCTATTAAAATATTATACTTGTCATAAGTAATTACTTATTTTAAGGGATAAGAGATGGTTTTTATAAGCCAATTCTCTATTACCTATAGGAACTATACATCTATAGCTCTTTATAGCTGATGTCCCTGCTGATAATCCTAAGGAACTATAGATAATACATATTAGCGCTAAGGCTTTCATTACTTCTTAGGTCTGTGAAAACTAATAGAACTAGCTGTGGTAACCCTACTGCTGATGGAAAGATTAGTGCATTTAGTTTAAGAAGTAAATAAAGCACAGTCCAGACATTCACCATGATTGGGCTTACTGCCTATGGCAATTTTCTTCTAGTAGTCCTTACTACAGGCATCCCAAGACACAAGACAGAAAGATTCTAGAGATAAATTTCCCCAAACACTAATCTAATCTGAGTCTCAGTATCTGATCATATATTCCTTAGAACACTGTCCAATTTTGATTTAAAGAGGGATATGTCAAAACTAGCAGAAAACAGACATTTCACAGTACATTCTAAATCAAGTACCGCAATTTTATACATAGACTGATTTAAAAAGAGAAATTTAACCTCAAGTTTCCTGAACTATGCAACGATTAAATACATGCCTTAATACAGGTTACTTCCATAAAGCAATATAAATCTAAACAGTTTATAAGATTAAAATAAAGAAAACCAGAATTATACTCACTTGCAATCATGACCTTTATGACAAACTCTTGCACATTCTGTACAACAACAAAGTGACTCCAGCAAGCCACAAGTTCGACACTCAAAAATATCCTAAAATTAAGAGTATACTTTTAAAAGAATAATTACATGTACACCTCATCATAAAATTCTTTCTAGTATTTTCTAAAACAATTCAATATCCACATAAGACTAAAATATGCTCTAGAAAACAAGGAGTTACAAAAGAGTATGAGGAATATACACTCTAGAAAATTATGCAAATGAAAAATCAAATATTACCATTAGGATGAAAATAATTTATATCATTTCCCAAAAGGCATTACAGTTGTAAAATCTGTATCAGAGTTGTGGATCAGATTACACTACCCAGTGAAGATTTCTAATTTTTATGATATGCCACACTTAATTTAGCAATT
The DNA here is from genome assembly GCF_000181295.1 of Otolemur garnettii. Taxonomy (NCBI): domain Eukaryota; kingdom Metazoa; phylum Chordata; class Mammalia; order Primates; family Galagidae; genus Otolemur; species Otolemur garnettii. The sequence continues at coordinate 24,592,710 of NW_003852399.1, read as the reverse complement.
AGCTCTTTTGCCTCATTTCAAAATTAATTTTCCTTGGAGGATTTTATAATTAGAGTAGGAAAATAAAATTTAGACTTACAATTCCAAAGCTGAAAAATAAAGTTTAGTGATTGTCATAGGGTAAAAAAGAAACCATGAAGATAGCATAAATACGGGCAAATGTAAAATAACTTACCTGATTAATGTGCTCTGCTCCAGTCCACGTGAAACTGCAGGTATCATTACAACACAAGACATATAAAGGAGAGTCATCAGGGTTGGTACCTGATGGGCAAACCATTCCCATAAATACATCTTCTTCTTTTTCACTTGAAGATATCTCAGCTAAAAAGATTAAGAATACAGTAGTATATCTATCAGGAAAAGACTTAATTAGCCACCTATTATTTTCTTTAAATGGGAAAGACTTAACATATGTAGTACAAATCAGAAATTGTAATTACTTTAAACATTGATATATATAATGTCAGCATGCCAGGAAATCCAACTAATTTTGGTACAAAGTATAGCAAAATGTAATTGTATTATACCAAACCACAAATTATGATAATACAAACAAACACACTATATACATCAATCATCTGAATTCTTAGGTCTGTGTCAAACAATTAAAACGCTAATCCTGGCCAGATGTGTGATTCACACCTGTAATACTAGCACTCTGAGAGGCTGAGACAGGAGGACTACTAGAGCTCAGGAGTTCGAGAACAGCCAGAGCAAGAGTGAGACTCTCCTCTCTAAAACTAGAAAAATTAGCTGGGCATTGTTGCAGCCTCCAGTTATTAGGAGGGTAAGGCAGGAGGACAGCTTGAACCCAGGAGTTTGAGGTTAGTGTGAGCTAGGCTGATGCCATAGCACTCTACCCTGGGCAACATAATAAGACTCTGTCTCAGGGGAGGGAGGTGACTCCTTCAAGACTAGCTGTATTTAGCAAATTATGGACCATCTCATAAATTATTTATCACCAGTATTTTTAAAAACATTAACTTCTTTAATCTTTTAAAGTCTGGACGCCAAGAATTGATGTTCGTAATGCCTTCTGTTAAGCAGGAACTCCAAGTCAGAAGTAATGACAAAAAAAGACATCTGCCTCTTCTATAAACTTTTATCACTACCACCAGTTGAGCACTGACATATTTTACCAGTAATCAATATGTATTTTCAAAACATTTTATACTACCCATTACAGAATTTTTTTTAAAAGTCAAGAAATTTATAGCAGCTGGTTTTTGATAGTAAGTTGGAAGACACAATATAGAGAAAAGTTCACATGAATTTTATAGACTCATAAGAATTACCCTGATAATTTCCAATTATATTATTTATATACAGAAATTAGCTTTGAATAAATATGATATGTACAGAAGGATAATCTACTCAAATTGAAAAACAAGTAAATCATTTAAAACCTGGAATAAATTACCTTTTGCAATTTTCTGAGCTGTTTCTAAGATGGTAATTGCAGCAGGGTAAGCTCGGCCACTTACAGCTGACATAAATGGGGTCATCCCTCTTGCATCCCTAAAATGAGAAAAATTGTACATAGAAACATTAAATACTAATTGCTTTCCTTTTAGATTATAAAATAAATATTTGTGATAAAATAAAAAACTAAATGTAGTTTCAGTCACAGAGTGACTATTCTGTGATCTTTTAAACACATAAATGTATTCCCTAATAAGCTAACATAAAAGTTGGTCTGTATTCATTTAGTGTATGCTATGTGATATTAAGAAGTCCTCTTTACCTACAGCTCAGTAGCAATATAATGCTTGATTCCAGTAAATTCTTTTAAATTCACATAATCATCCATACATTGCAAGAAGATCAACTTTAACAGTAAAAAGTTAAGCTCAGCTATATCTGCACATGAAAAGTATATTAAATCTTACTTGGCAGAAAGGAGTTCCCGTAAATAGGGCTGTAGAACCACACTGTCGCATAACAATTTTAATATAAAATGAGCATTCGCCTTTCGATCCTTGGATTCTACTACAGAAGGCTCTGTGGAAGGACCTGCAATTAAGCAGATCCATTTGTTACCAAAGCAATAGTAAATAAAACAGAGTAAATAAATATTTGGGAATAATATATCAGACATACGTTAAATTAACCACCAGAACAATATTCTAGCATTAGTAATAAACTTCATTACAAAGAATTTAAACACATTAACACAAATGATAAATCTCAACTGATTTCTAAATATAGGTACATACACACTACACGTTTTCATAGACATATAAAAGGTAATTCAGAGAATTACCTTTTTAAGAAAAATAGTCTCCTTGAGATTATGTATATGTGTAAAACCCTATAACCAATATATGTCCTTTTTTTCTTCCAAATGCCTAGGCAGACAAAATGGTACAGATTCTTACCTGGGATAGTGGAGGTGCTTGGTCCTTGACCAGTGCCAGTTGCTGCTGTGGTAAGAGATCCCACAGCAGGGGCCAGGATAAAATCAATGTCACCATCTTTCAGTAAACAGAACAGCAGGATGTACATCATTATTGGCAACATATCCCTAACATGCTCTCTTAACTGGCCTTAAAACTTTTCTCTGCAAGCCAAAAATCAAACTGGACAGAGGTTTAAGTAAAAACTTCTTTTCCAAACTATAAGAGAAGGAATCTACTAAGCAAATCATTGACTTGACTAATAAAGGGACTATCTATATTTTTACCAATACAGAAATAAATATTTGACTAAAAGAGTGGTACCTAATAAGAGTTTCTGTAAGTTTAATTTTTAAAATATAAACCCGTTTAATCTCAGATCAAATTTTATAACTAAATTAGTTAAAATACTCATCATGCTTTCAAATATTTTAAATTTCTAAATATCCCATTAAAATGTTCAGTTTCTTTTCCCATGACCTTGTCTTTTTGTTAAATACCACATAAAATTAAATAACAGATCTTACCAGGATCCATCGCAGGAGGGTCAGGAACCCAACTAGGGGGGGCTATAGGGGGTGAAACTGGATCCTGGTGGTCACTGGATGAAGCTCCAGCTTCATGTCTACCCAAACCAGCTGCTCTCAATGAACGTCTCATCATTTCCCGTAATCTCAAACTAAAAGAACATGGACAAAATCAGTGTTCGTTACCATGTTTAAATGTAATGAAAGGTGTATAGAACTTCTCATCTGAAATCAAAGCAAAGGAAACACTCTGGGCAAGGGTTGTAAAGTACAAATGCCAATTCTGGAATCACAGAATAAATCAGTGAGGGACAGAGATGAAAGTGGGGGCTTCTAGTGCCCCACTCAGAACTAAAACCACTATATTAAGCTCCCACACAAACTTAAACACAGGGAACAAAAGATGCAGTGCAATAAGATTAGGAATCTTTCATACAGTTAAATGATCAGCTAAACAGTAAAACAAAAAATTTTTCTGTCCCCTGTTTATAATCAGTAAGAATCAGCTTAATAATAGACAGCAAACCTACTGATTAGCACAAAACCAGTATTGTTCACCTAGTAAATCCCTTTTCTGTGATCTTAAAAGTAATTGAACTAATATCCACACAAGTAGTTTGAAAACAAAGACCAATTTAGATTTATTTTTTATACAAAAAAAAATTTAACAGTACAACTTGCATCTCAATAAAATTAATGAAACTTAGAGCTTGTAAAATATGTTGTTAGATTAATATCTGGGCGTGATTTTTTTCTCCTGCTATAAAAAAAAATACTGTACAGGTGTACACATCACTAAAAAAAATAAAATAATCATAAACACAGAATTTTTAAGGGGAATTGGTAACTAGCTGTACAAAAATCTATACTTTACCTTTGAATAAGATCTTACAAAGGCTACAAAATTCATACATTTAGAACTAACAACGATTTAAGAAAGAGCACAAAAACCAAATCCCTCAGCCACAATTTTAAAACTTCTAAGTGGATAAAAACTCCATTTTAAGGGCCAGGCAACACACAGGGACTTCATTCTCCCATGTAGAATCAATTCCAAAGACACGAATGTGAAAGACCTAATACCTTACTACTAAGTAACCATAATAAATCTAAAAATAAATTTTAAAGTTTTATTAATGTTTGAATCTCTAACTGCAATTACTTAATCTGAGGATAAAGTGTTTTACCATATTAATACATTTTTAATTTTATAAGGAAAAAAAAATTTTTTTTTGAGACAGTCTCACTATGTCACCCTCAGTAGAGTGCTGCAGTGTCAGAGCTCACAGCAACCTCTAACTCTTGGGCTTAAGCAATTCTCTTGCCTCAGCCTCCCAAATAGCTGAGACTACAGGCGCCCGCCACAACGCCTGGCTAGTTTCCTGTTGTAGTTGTCATTGTTTAGCTGGCCCAGGCCACGCTCAAACCCCCTAGCCTCGGTGCATGTAGCTGGCTCCCTAATCACTGTGCTACAGGCACCAAGTCAAGGAAATTTTTTTTAAGCATTCACAATAATTACTTTAGAGGCTACTTTCAGGAACATAATCTATTTTATAATGCTTACATATGATGTACTTTTGGAATAAAAAACTCTTTGGAAGATTCTGCAAAGTAAGATTTAAGGTCTCAAATAATATATTTGCTATTATAGCATTTACTATTAAAAAAATACCAAAAATTCTTCTATATTATCAATGTCTTCTTTTTTCCCAATTTAGAAATCTGAGTTTAAAAGTCTTTATTAATATGGAAGGGAGCATGGCACATTAATTATTTCAGTCAAAGTCACTTCCCTGTCCAAAGACATTACCCAGAGGAAAGGCAGAATCCTTACCAGTAACAGCACACACCATGGTGACTGTTCACACTGTGATGCTCCTATACAATTTTAATTAAGCTCGACACAGACACTTAGTATTCTAACATGTTGTACTCAAAGTACAGAGAAAAAAAAAAATCAGCAATATTTGGGAGGTACTGCAAATAACCTGAAAATACATGCATATTTTGGCCTTCTCAAGAAGAATGCTTACACCAGGGTCACAAACTCAAAGGTTAATGGATCAGAAAGGTAAAATAAATGAGTAAAGGGCAGTTAGGTGTAAGAAATAGGGAGTAGTGGTAAACTAAAGGCATACCTGCTCATCAAATTAAAAAAAAAATTGACATTGCACAGGCCAAACAAAACATATGTGGGCTATTCCCCAACCACTAGCTTAGATGAAGATAAATTGAGACCATAGTCTCATCTTGAACTTGCAAACTCCCAACTTTGTTGTTGTGATGTAGTCAATTCAATATTTAATGAGGGGGGTCAATTCTTGTCATTTTTTAAATTGTCCTTAACCTTTTTTCTTCATTAGTTCTTGGGAACATTTTTAAGTACAATGCCCAGCTCCTCATATAGATTCTTAAAAAACAAAAAAACAAAAAACAAAAAAAGAAAATTATTCTTCAAGATGTTGTACACAATTCATGAAGATTCACCTGTATCCTCAGTGGCTGAGGACAATACTGAGGAGATACCACCTTGGCTGCTAAGTTTCAGAGTTTTGACATTTCTTCGTATAGGCTTGCCTGTAGTCATCGTATTTTCTGACAATATGGAAGAATTCAATGATGATGTAATTTCCTCTTTGTTAGCACGTTATATCCATGCTACAGAAGCCTTAGAATCCAGTCATGTTCAAACATAACACTGTGACAAAAAAGCGAAGGTCATGTGTCTTCCAGATTAACAACCTCTAGAGTACATACACCTGCAATCAGATGCATCAATCAAGCTTTCCACTAAATCTGCCCTTTGTACTCAGGAACTATTGAGTCACATAATAAAACTTGAGTCAAATCATCATCTGAAGGCATTTAACAGTACTCCATTCAATATTGAAATTGCATCAGTTTGAGCTTACAGCTCATGAATCCCCTGCATACTCATCAAGGGGCATCGCCTAGAAAATCCATTGTAGGCTAGAGGAGGGTTTCACTTCAATGAAGCAGAGTCTGTGGACTTCCTACTGCCCGGCGTGGATAATAAGACTCCTGTGCTTTCATCTGTTCAACCGGCAGCCCTGAGTTTGAACTGGTTAAGAGCACTGCAGTGAAATCTTCGGCAAATTCCTCAAAGGAGCTTACTCTGCAAATTATTTCTGTGAGCAACACATCACCCACTCTTGAAGCTCCTTTTAGTCTTTGCCTTCAAAATAATCCTTACAAGAAAAAAAGATGGCAGCACTGGCATTGGACAAACCATATCAGAGTCCAACTTGATTTGTACCTGTAATTTCCCTGAGGAAATGAAATACCTGAAATAATTCAGACACTAATTTCTTCGTGAAGAATTTAAGTTGCTTTTCACTTTAGACCAAACACTCTGACTAGTGTAGTCCTAAATAAATAAACTAGTGATATTTCCATTTTGAATAATCTATGTAATGCTTTTGTACTGTTTTAAATTATAATTTGGTCACCCACAAATAGTTTTAGATAAATCTCACTTCAGTATGTTTTTAAACACGGGAAGCTACCAAGGTGGTAGACTTCCTGGTGCCAATTGAAAAATAAGCATTTTTTTAAATGGATAAATATGGAACAGATAGGCAAGTACAGTCTTCATTTTAAATAGACTTTACAACCTATCACTTTAGCACACAATGAGCAGTGCTTCCATTAATAACCTGTCAGTAACCAAGAATTCTGGTTCCTTGTATGTAGAATAAATGTGCTTTTTCACACAGAAAGAAAACTGTATCCTGAATTCTTTATACTCATCATCTAGTCAAACACCTAGCAATTTTTAATGTGTTATAAAGGTTTGTCCATCTCACAACTCAGAAAGCCTAAAATTTAAACATCAAGCATTCATAATATACATCAACCTCCTATTTCTTTCCAGATTAAAATATCTGAATATCTGAGAAACTGATCTAATTAAGCAATCTGAAAATAGAAGATTGAGATACTTTCAATTATTATATTAATTGTTCTCCAGCTAAACAAAATAACTTCCTAGGAAGAAAGAATGATGGATTTAGAACATCTCAAATGTATAAAGTGTCCTAGATTCTACTGTTGTATACTTTAGTAGTACCACATATGTTTTTTCCCCCTGAGTGTTACTGGGAAGAATAAAACAAAACAAAAAAGGACCCACCAATTCATGTATATGACAGGTAAGAGATACACTGCTCTCTGTACTCGGTTGTTTTTTTCCTCCAATTAAACATTCCTGGTAAAAAGCACATTACCTTCGGCTACTTGATGATCCAGCCCGATTACCTGGGCCATTACTTGAAACCACTGATATTGCATTTGCAATGGCCTCAACAGCAGAAAGCCTTTCTGCAAATGTATTCCTTTCAGACCGCTCTGCTTCTGAAACATAAGAGAAAAAATTAAATTAACCAAAACGTCAAAAATAATATATTGAGTACATGCCAAGAAATACTAACTGCTATATGTTGAGTGCTCTAATTTATACACTAGATAACCAATTGCTTACTTTTCCCCCTTAAGGCAATAAACATTTAAGACAGATTGAACTATGACCTTTAATATGTCATTTGTTTCCTTATCTATCTACTTTTCAACTCCTAAAGGTCAAAAATGAGGTCATTATGCAGCACCTGTGGCTCAAAGGAGTAGGGTGCCGACCCCATATGCTGGAGGTGGTGGGTTCCAACCCAGCCCTGGCCAAAAAAAAAAAAAAGAGGACTTTAGTAAGTTGACTGAAATTTAGCTTTCACTACCAAGAAAGAAAAAATTTATATTATTACTTATAATCCTTTTAGTGATTCAAAGATAATGACATAAAGGTCAGAAACCTGCAAATCACTACTCAAAGCTATAGCCACCAGATTATCAACAGCAGAATTCAAAATATAGAAAAACATTGTGAATTACACAGTTGTACTTTAGAGTTTCAGTTTTTCCCTTCATTTAGCCAATTAAAACCATTATAGAAAAAAAAAAGCTTATTTACTTTCCAAAAACATCCAACAACTCACTAAGTGATTTTTCCTATCTGTAGTCTAAGAATTGGAATAAAAATTACAACAATATAACTTGTCTTTACTTACTAAATAATTCCCATGATAACAAAAATAAGTAACGATCACTTTGTATTGCATATCCATTTTGTATGTATCATACAGAATATTTTTAAATAAAAACAAACTGATAAAAATTTTATTTACTTGTGTTACAAACCCTATTTTTACCTTCTGAAAAAGATTTACAAAACCAAGTAAAAAAGAACACATATATTAATTCTTTAGTGATTTGCTTTTCTTTCCTTTAACAGCATATTTTCAAATCTGTCTAAAACTGCTCTTTATATACTTTGTAATAGCTCTTAATCTCACCCTCTTCTTCTTTAGTTTCTTTATTGCTGGTTGGAAAGCAGACTGATACACAAGCATGCAAAATATTTCGATTTCCATCACATCTGTGGCTGATGAATGTCTGTAGCATCTGTAGGTTCTGCTCTAAAACAACCGCTTGCTCAAGATTCATAAGATACTGTCGACAGGCCTCATAGTCACAGCGTAGAATGTGTTGCATTAAGGTTTGTTTCTATGCTCAAACAAATTAGGGAAAAAAGCTTCAATGAATTTTAATAGCCTATTACTTATGTCAAAAATTTCTCAGGGCCGAAAAAATAACATATAAGCAAATCTGCAAATAAGTAGAGATAATTTCAAATGGCCTGCAAAAGTACTAGAACTTGGGGGGTACCCTTTAAGCAAAGCATAGGAATAGAAATGGGCATGCAAACTTCTCTAACAGACCAGCGAATATCTTTATCTTTCACAACTAACTCAACCCTTTGTAGAAGAAAAGGAGCCTTATGGAATGGCTGGATTTGGTACACAGACTATAGTTTGCCAGTCTATGATTTACATTATATAACTATCAAATTGGAACCCTACTGTTAACCAATTACACAAAAGGTGTAAATTCTATTCCACCTCTTATGCTCACACCCTCTTATGCTCTATTACACTGTGGTATATAAAAAATAAAATCTTCAGTTCTCCTGGAATTATGACAGGTATAATTCTGAAAGGTGATTACTAATGTACTTAATTGTCAAAGACATGGTTGTACTGATAAGTATTCATAGAACATTATCATTAACTATCTGACAAAACTGCATGAATACTAAGAAGTTCAAATGTACTTCTTTTAGAATGGAAAACGAAGTTTTGGAATATTTAATGGCCTAAACATAAAGTTTTAGTTTTATAAAACAAATTTGTTCATTTTAACTACATATAGGAACTTTAAAAAAGCAGATGGAAAAAGAGTACACTGGGGAACAAAGGGGGAAAAAACTGCATTCAAACAACTTGTCATTGTCACCTTCCCTAAAACTGCCTAAATAAACTCTCCTCTCCCCCAATGTTATGGGGAGGTTAAAATTGGGGTTACAAAAGTGTCCATACAACAAAATATATCTAAGCCAGACAAAGTGGCTCACTAATCCTAGCACTTTGGAAGCCTGAGGCCAAGTAGTTTGAGACTACCCTGAACAAGAGTAAGCTCCCATCTCTACAAAAAACTGAAAAATTAGGTATAGGATATAGTCCCAGCTACTTGAGAGGCTGGGGCAGGAGGACCACTTGAGCCCAGGAGTTTGAGGTTGCAGCGAGCTAAGACAACACCAGCGCTCCCCAGCCTAGGCAACAGGGGTAGACCCTGTCTCAAAAAGGGGAGGAAAAAGAAAAGAAAATACATCTAAACACCAATTTTCAGTACCTACCACAGGTGAAACAGGCCACTTTGATTGTGGAACTCACTATGGCTCTGAGGTTATCCCATCAATAGAAAGCTCCAGTTCATGAGGTGGGCTACCTAATACTGAACTTGCCAATGTATGAGGAAATTTATACACTAATCAATATGTTGAGGTAGTATGTCAAAGTCTTTCTAAAGAATAAAAAGCATAGTACTTTCAGAGGCAACTAAAATCGGGATGTTCTGCTTTACACTGCTATAAAACATAAACTGTTTTCAAGCAAATAGCCAGTCACTGGGTTAGAAGTAGCTCCTCTACAGGAAGGTTTCCTTTTCAGCCTGCTAAACTACATACTTAAATAAACTCTTGCACTGAGGTATTAGTATCAAACTTAGCTTAGTGTTACAAAGAAAAAGGTTCATTCCTCACCACTATATGTTGTATCTGTCACTTATTCCTATAGCAAAGGGCAGAGAGTTCAGTAAAAATAATTTCTTGTGGGTCTACTATGCATCAAGCTCTATTACTGAGGTACAAAGATAAATGACACACTGTCCCTACCAGTGGGATGATGGCACATTTTATCTCTACCCCTGAGATCTTGACAAAGTACAGGAGTTACAGAATCAAATGCCTACATTTGAAGTAATACAAATAAGTGAAGGATGGTGTCTGTAAAAAAGATAACACAAGTTATATAATAAAAGGCAACACATGGACTCAGGGCAACAAATTGTAGGTAGCAGGGACTGCAATCATTTGGAAGGACCACATATAGGCTTTAAAGGGGGCAGGCAAATGTTTCTGGGATGTAGATTATGGGGCCAAATTTTATCTGATTTTTTTTTAAGAACCGAGAAGCTGGATTTTAAATACAAAGTGGATATAAAGTTCATATGCAATTTACTATGTTAAACTATTTAAATTGCACATGAACTTTATGTCTACCCTATATAAATCCTGTGTGATTTTTAAATGTTGGCAACCAACCAAGAATTTTAAACCTATGTGAAGTCTATTTCTAGGGGTTAAGTACAGGCCACAGCTACCTTATCATCTCCCCTTACAGTTTGGAACCACACTAGTCTAGTAAGTTACAATGGAAGCTGAAGTGAGACGGAGTCTATGTTTCTAAATAAAAGCTTACAAGTAGCTTTCAGGAGCACCTAGATTCAGTCTATTTTAAATGTAGTTCTAAAAAAGTTTGCTTATCACCTCCAACCTAATGAGGGGAGGGGGTAAATAAGCTCCCATGTTGAGCTCCATTTCCATCCTTTATAGGAAAATTCCAATTCCTCACCTTCTGTTTTGTCCTTAGTACACTCTAATTAAGTTTTCATTCCTACTATCAACAATTACCTACATGGAGCTATATTCAATAGTTAATATTCAGTACCACTTTACTTACCTATGGCCTCATTTGACACAGATCACTGCATCCTGCTCAACACATGCTCTTCACCTGGCTACCAAGACACAAGGTGCTTTCCTCTATGCTGGTTCTTCTTTATCACCCTGGCATTTAAATGCCGAGGCTATTCTCATGGCTCAGTCCTTGGACCTATTCTCTTCTTGACAACTTTGACGATTTATTCAGCGTTAATTCCTTTAAATAACAACTCCCAAGCATATTTCTCCAGCGTGGTCCTCCCCTGGTCTTCTGACATCTAACTTTCTACTCACCATCTCCTGGGTATTTAACAGACACCTTAAACTTCACATGTCTAAAACTAAACTCCTGATACTATATCCCCTACACTTCTTGAATCTTCTTTGTACCTATACAGTCTTTGAGTCAATAAATGAAACTTCATTCCTCAAAAACCTTTCACCCTCTTTCTTCTTCTATTAGATACCCTACATTTAGCAAATAGCAATCCTGTTAGTTTTACCTTTAAAATATATTAAATACAGCCATGCACTACATAATGACATTTTGGTCAACAACAGACTGTACATGAGACAGTGTCCCATGAGATTATAATGTCGATAAAATATTTCTAAGGCCCAATGACTTCATATCTGTTGTACCATCACAGCACAACACACTGCTCATATTATAGCACATATAATTCTGTACAGAACATTATACTTGATAATGACAAACTGTTAATGTACTTTTTTAGAATATACTTCGTCTAATAGCCTCCAGGAGATCCTTCAGGAGATAATACAGAAGGTATGTTTTCATAGAAGATGATAGCTCCATGTATATTATGCCCCTGACCTCCTACTGGGATGAGATGTAGGGGTGAAAGTCAGTGACACTGATGATACTGACTGTGTAGGCCTGACCTAATATGTGTGTTTGTGTCTTAGTTTTAATAAAAAAATGTTAAACTAGAAAAAAATGCTTAAAAATAAAAAATAGCTTATAGAGTAAGGACATAAAGAAAATATTTTTTATACAGCTATACAATGTGTTCATGTTTTAAGCTAAGTATTATTTAATTAAAAATTAAATTTCGTATACCCTAAGTGTAAAGTGTTTATAAAGTCTATTACAGTGTATAGTAAGGTCCTAAGCCTTACTACCTTACCATTTAACTCAGTACTCGCTCACCCAAAGCAAGTTCTGGTGTTGCAAGCTCTATTCATAGCAAGTGCCCTATATAAACTTATCTTTTTTTAATATATTTTCTATCATATTTTTACTATAACTTTTCTATGTTTACATAGGCTTAGAAGAGAAATACTCATTCTTACAAATACCTTCAGTATCCAGCACTGTAACATGCTATACCATCTACGTTTGAAGGCACACTCTATGTTGTTCATATAATGGCAAAAAATCACATAATACATTTCTCAGACAATACCGATCATAAAACAAGTCATGACTAATTATTTAGAACTTTTCATTCATAACTCTACCTCCTGGGCTAAGTCACTATAATTCCCACCTAGATTGTTCTAACAGCCTAACGAGTCTCCCTACTTCCACCCAACCACGTAAGTACTCTCCAACACATCAAAAATGATCATTTTAAATCAGGTCAATCTTGGCTGAAACCGTTCCAACAGCTTTCAATATACTGCCTCCACATCTAACGAAACACCCAGAACAAACCATAACACATTCAAAATGCCTCCTCTTCCCTTATTCCTTTTATTCCTCCTCCTGTATTTCTTTACCATCAAGCACATCTAGAGCAAAGGCTTTGTTAACTTTCCTTTCATTGCTAATATCCAGTTACCTAGCTTTATGGCTTCTACTTCCTTAGAGCTCTCAAATCCCTCTGCTCTTGCTTATTTCTAAGAGTTCAAGTTTACTTTGTTTCTAACCTGGATTACTGCATTAACTTGTTCTAATTTCTAAACTTCTGTTCTCTACCAACTGCATTCTAAAAACCCATCCTTCACTATTAATCCTTTTTACAAAATCTGATCATGTCATTTACCAGCTTAAATCCATCTCCAGCTACTTTTCAGGGACAATTTAGGCCCCTTAGGTTAGCACACAAGGCACCCTGATGCCTCTCTACAGACTTATCAGTTGGTACTAATTGATCTATATGATTCCTACCTTGATATCAAAAGATGTACACATTCTCCCACTATATTAATGAGATTCACAAATGTTGCTCTTGGTTGTCTGGTGTAATACCTCCTATCCTCATCACTGTGTCATTCAAAACTCTGTCCAAGTATCACTTCCTCAGAGAAGTGATTTTGTACACAGTCTGATTTACATCTCTCCTTATTGTGCTCCCACATCACTGCGCACCTCTAAATTACACCATAATCACTGATTGACTTGCATCTGTTGTCCTAATTAACTATTAGCTCTCGTAGGGAAGAAAGCAGCAATGAATGATCTGTTCAAGATTGTCTCCCTAGACTTTAGCAGTGTTTTCTATATTGAAAAGCTGAGTAGGTTTGAAACTCAAATTACCTCTACAGCCATGATAATAATAGCAGCTTTCTTTTTGATTGTTGAATTGGCAGGAAGATTTATTAAAGAATGCACACCCATTCCAAGACTACTAATAGGTGGAAGATCAAGCCAGTCAGGATCCCTTATTCCTCCCATACAATCTTTGGCCATTGGGTAGATAGTACCATTTCCATCTCGAAGAATAATAGGAGACTCCTGTAAATAGAGAGAAAACAGTACTGTGTGACTCCTACTCAAAAATGTATCTCTGATTTTTACAATAGGTATAATTTATTTTCAATTTAGGTATTAGTAATACTGTTAAAAAACACAGTATTAAGATATGTTGAATACTCTAACTTCTTCAACATTGTACTAATAAAAAACCAGAGCCAGACCCTAAACTTTACAAAAATATAACACTCTTCAAAAGTAAAAATGAGCCTCTACCTGTCCAGCTGTGAAAATGGCTACATTCCTCTCATTCTGACCAAGGAAAGCAATGCTGCTTGTAGGGAAATTATTTTCCTGTTCTGCTTTTCCTGTAGCAAGATCAAAGATACAGTACCGTACCCAATTTCCAGTCTTCAAAACAGCATGCACACCTTCAGAAGCACATAAATAAAAGAAAAACTGTTATACATATTTAATTATCTACCAAATTTTGACATCTAAGGATGTATCTGTAAATCAATTCAAGCATCCATTTCATTCCCTAATGTTACACAAAGGGGACCAAAACAATGGCCAACGCCTCTAACCATTTTACCCTATTCCCATTTACTGCCCAAGTATTAACAGGATATAAAATATACCAGCTGAAAAATTATAAAATCTTTACCTTTGGAATCTACATTCACTGCTAATATCTCTGTTTTTTCAGGTATACAAAGCTTTTTAGGAGTCCTTTGGAAACAGTCAGGAACTTTTGGTGTTCCACCAGTTTTGACAACCTGCATGACACAAAAGGAATTCTGCTCTCAAACTCCATAACATAACATACGTTCACCTACTGACTCCTCTACACTTACCTGCAGTTCATCAATTCTAAGTAACCTACAATCCTGCAGGAGTGAAGAAGGGTCAGCATCTGGACCAGAGCTGCTCTGACAGTTTGTGTTACTGGACGTTCCTGGAAATTTTACAGCAACATAGGCACCATCCACTTTTAGCACCTAGAAGTATAGGAAAATACAATGAATAGCAACAATAGTGTCAATGAAATTAATATTCAAATTCTATTTGTTGAACTACTTTAACACTGAAGGATTTACTTCCTTATGAATATGTTTCTTTAATGATCACCAAGTTATAAAATTAACCTGGACAGACGCATCAAAGCTTTGCTCTTAATGGTTATAATCCACCTCATTTGCTAGAGAAAAACTGACTCACATAGCCAGTAATTACAATCTGTGAATATCTGGCAGTCAACTGAAAAAACTAAATATAATCCATGAACTCCTCCCATCCTTCTCAAAAGTAGCACTGTCCAATAACTTTCTTGATGATGGTAATGTTCTAAATCAGCAGTGTCCAATATGGTGGCCATTAGCCATTAAAATGCTACTAAGCACTAGAGATGAAGCTAATGTGACTGAGGAACGGATGTTTTGATATTTAATATTAACCAATTTAAATAGCTACATACATACCTAGTAGCTACCAAACTGATCAACATAGAGACAGGTCAGCAATGCCCAGGAAGACATATGAGTCCCACCTCTGCTACTTAATGCTCTTAATTTTTGAGCCAGCATCATCTTCTCAGAAGAAAATAACTGCCTATAAATGACCGTTCTATTTTGAGAACCAAAAGGGAATAGTGTATGAGAAATACCTCTGGAAATTGCAGAACATGGTGTAACTGCTCTTTAAGTATAAATAAAAGACCACCACATTTCAGAATCTAATGAGCAATAGTGAATACCTTTATTTTGTAGATACTCTTCATATTTTAAAGACGTGTCAGGAGAAAAGTGAAATTAATGTCCTTCTAGCTAATGGTCTCTATTCACTTGGTTTATAGGCAAAACCTTCTTCAGGAAAAAACAAAAGTGCAAGGTGACAAAGTAATAAGGCTTTTTGGTATCAAGACAGAATTTTGACCAGGCACAATGGCTCATGCCTGTAGCCGTAGCCCCTTCAGGAGGCAGAAATAAATAGATCTCCTGAGCGCAGGAGGTTTGAGCAAGAATAAGACCCCATCTCTACTAAAAACTAGCTGGGCATTATAGTAGGTGCCCACAGCCCCAGCTACTTAGAAGGCTGAGCCCAAGACGATGTCTTGAGCCCAAGAGTTTGAGGTTGCTGTGAGCTACAATGCCACAGTACTCTACCCAGAGCGGCAAAGACACTGTCTCAAAAAAAAAAAAAAAAAAAAAGAGAGAGAAAGAAAGAATTTTAAATGTTATGGAACACCATCCAGTTAGATAATAATTCCAAAGAATAGACTGCACCAAAAAGTAATATATTTCTGTATAAATTTTCTATAATCTAAAAATATTCCAAAATAATATTTTTTAAAAGCAAAATATCACCATAAATGCCTGAGATGCATAAAGGACTGAGGAGACAGATCGGCATCAGATTCAGGGATGCAACTAAACAAACCACTGAAAGTGATAAATGAAACAGCCTTAAAGAAAGGATTCATAGATACCAACCTTGGATTACCAAATCCTTGGATAATCAATGTCATTATACTTCTGTTATTAATTAATTCTTAGATATTTTGAACAAACCTTGCCAACAGGAACATTCTTAACATCTTCCACAAAAACAACTTCCCGAAGAGACCACTGCTCTTCATTCACCTTTTCCTCTTCTTTTGGGGCAGGGGTTGACCGTCGTCGTTCTTAGACAACAACAAAATGGTAAGTACCAAAAAGAAAATGCAAAGAGTCTTTATAGACTTCATCTAAACATAATTTTTTAAATCCTTAAAGGGATATATAACTGAGGTTTCTAAATAAAAATTTCAGGAACTACTGCTTTATGATTTGAAGCTTTATGACCAACTTCTACTTCAAATAAATTCAGGGTAAAAAGCAGCTGTAACTGCTCATGCCTCACTATAAATATGTAACAACATGACTACAACAAGCAACTGCAAAGAAAAGAGGTGGGGAAATGTATTTTGAACTTTGAAAATTAGGGTTATCTACCCATGTTTGAAAAGGAAGATCTGTTGGACTGTTCTTGAAACTATCACATAAGTTTTATTTGTTTGTTTGTTTTTTGTAGAGACAGTCTCACTTTATCGCCCTTGGTAGAGTGCCCTGGCATCACAGCTCACAACAACCTCCAACTCCTGGGCTTAGGCGAGTCTCTTGCCTCAGCTTCCCGAGTAGCTGGGACTATAGGCGCCCACCACAACACCCAGCTATTTTGTTGTTGTTGTTGCAGTTTGGCTGGGGCTGGATTCGAACCCACCATCCTTGGTATATGGGGCCAGCGCCCTATCCACTGAGCAACAGACACCACCCAACTATCACATAAGTTTTAAAGTCTAATTTTTAATTTCCTAAGTTGCAAAGCAATTATACTATAAAATTTATTTTAAGGAACTTTAAAAAAAAAAAACCTTTAATTGCATCGTATAGTAGTATGTCTACCTTTGTAAGTTCTATAAATTCTGACTAAAAGTGTAACCAATCTATAACCAATTTACAATTGCAAGAGTCTCAACAAAGATGGGTAGACTGTCTAGTTAGTGGCAAGTTATTTCCTATTACTGCAATGAATTTTATACATTTTTAAAAATTATAATTCTCAAAAACAAAAGAAGTAGTCAACACTGTAAGTACTATCTTTGCATTTTTAAAAAGCTATGTAAAAAAAGTCAAACTAGTAGGAATAAAATTTATATATAAAAAGATATAAAATGTGACATGGGTCGCCTCAAATCAGAAAAACACAAACACAGCTGTCTGCTGGGATCCTTATTTTGACCAAGGTGTATAACACATAGCACTTACTATATGGCATGGATGCACTGCTGGCAATTGAGGACGCATCACTACATGTGGAGGCTGGAGATGGTGGAGGACCCATCTCTGTTTTCACTGGTTCCTGCTTACTTTCAGGCCTGAGATAAGAAATAAGAATCTTCTTACAATTAGGAAAAGGGTATAAAGAAAAACTTGTGAAAGAGCATACTTTTAAGACATGTTTATGCTTATTTAAAACTTTAAGTCTCAGGTACTAAAAAGGATCTATAATACATACTTTCAAATGTTTTAATACAGTTAAGAAATATACACCACACAAAGCTATCAATAACTTGGAGCAATGATTCAGATAAGCTTTATTCCCAATTCATATGCAGACCAAACAATCAACTAGCGTAACAAGATTTGTTAGAGCACAGTACTTACTTAGCTTCAGTAGTTTTGCTAGCTTTTTCCATGCTTTTCAAGCTTTCAGGAGATCTCAGTTGAAATCTACAGCTGTCATTCATATTCCAAACTGACTCCATTAAAACACCAACTTTAGGAATCCCAGCACTAATTGAAAATGCAACTGCTCCAGCATGATAAAGAGGATTATTTCTTAAACATACCTAGCAAACAAAAGAAAACTACCATTAAGATAATGTAATTTTGGCCAGGCATGGTAGCTCCTATCTATAATCGTAGTGCTCTGGGATGCCAAGGCAGGAGGATCACTTGAGCTCAGGAGTTAGGGACCAGCTTGACCAAGCGTGAGACCCCATCTCTACTAAAAACAGAAAAATAAGCCAGGTGTGGCAGCGCATGCCTATAGTCCCAACTACTAGAGAGGTAATCCTGGAGGACCACCTGAGCCCAGGAGTTTGAGGTTGCAGTGAGCTATGATGATGCCTGGGCAACAGGGCTAAACCTTGTCTCAAAAAAAGAAGACAATTTTAATAGAAATGTACATTTATTTCAAACGTATGAAAACACAATACATAAAAGTATTACTTCCTGGGTTTTCCAAATCTTACATAACCAATAAGGCTTTTAAGAAAGCTTCAACTTTAAGGTCTACACCAAGAAAATTTGTTTCTTCCTCATTTGTAGTGAGATTTTTTAAAAAGACAGAAGGAAAATTTGTCCCTAAAATGAAGAAGCAAAGTGATTTCGGCATGTTTAATAAAAATTTAGCATTAACTTTTGAAAATAACTAGATTAAAAAAAGTAGTAGTGAGAACAGTGATGTTGTTTACATTTCAGCAAATCCCTTAATGTCAGATTTAATAGAATGACAGCTGGATTCTCATATCTACTTCTGCATTCAATCTGTTGTGATACGTTATTCTGACGTAAAGTACAAAGATATTCACACAGATACATAACTGAAAGGAAAAGAATGTGTAGATTCCCTGAAAGCATTGAAGAGCAGGTAGGAACTTTGGACCACCCTTTGAGAACCACTGACATATTAGAAAATCACCTTCCATAAAGAGTACCTATAAGAACCTGAAACCATCTCAGAACCAAAAGAACAGAAACTAGTAGAACTGAGGATTTGACAACACCTCTTGCTTCACTAATAACAACCCCCTAAAGCAATAACCTTTCAAGGCCAGATGCGGTGGCTCACACCTGTAATCCCAGCACTTAGGAGGCCGAGGCAGGGGGACTGCCTGAGCTCACAGGTTGGAGACCAGCCTGAGCCAGAGTAAGACCCCATTTCAAAAAAAAAATTAGCCAGGTGTCCTGGCGGGCACCTACAGTCCCAGCTACTTGGGAAAGGCTGAGGCAAGAGGTTCACTGGAACCAAGAGTTTAAAGTTGCTGTGCGCTAAGACACCAAGGCTATTTAGTCTTAAGAATTAGCTGGGATGTTTGCTGAGCACAACACTACCTAGTCCCACCACTAGAGAAACTAAAACAACATTTAGGGAATGGGATCCAGCTTCAGCATTTTTAAAGTATCAAATGATTCTTGGAAAACCAAACGCACACAGAAATCCTGCAACACAGGAAAACTGACTGGAAAAGAGTCAGAATCAATAGTGTTACTCAACTACTAAATGTAGAAAGAATGATGTGACACACACATACACACAGAATATGGTTCTTCAACTGATGCCCATCTATAAAATGGCTTGTAGAAGAACTGATTACAGGGAAAAGAAAGTAATTTTGAGGAGAAACAACGCCACTAAGATTGGCATAATCCTAATCACTTACTTGGGTACCAACAGTGATGTTTGGCATTGAGGAAATACCAGCACTGGATTTGGGTTTTTTATTTTTTGCTCTAGCTTTCTCTAACATTTTCTTCCTTTGACTAAAAGGGACTACACCCCTGTAAAGGAAAAACATAAAGTGGTCAAATAAGCAGCAAAGCAGCCTATTAAATAATTTTGAAATTATACATATTATCATTTAAACATTTAAATGGTATATTTCCAGTATTTTTGCTTCAGAATAGTATCAACATGTATTATTTACTCTTAATTCCAACTTATAGGTTTAATAAATAACTAGACCTATTTACATTAAACCTTTTGAATTAAATTTTATAGGAAATACAACTGTTATTTTTTTCTTCTTTACATATTACTTTTGCCAAAAATAATTTACTGGTAGGTCCCTAAAATACAACAAAGAAAAAAGTTAAAACCACCTTAGTAACAGAAAAGCTATAATTAAATAACGCAAAAACTTTCACACATAAAATGAAAAGATATTCTCTATCCTATACTTACTATACATAAAAACAAAGTCCACGTTTAAATATAGGTGGGGGGAAAAAAGGTTAAAAGTGCCCTCCCAAATGTTAATACTAGTTACTTTTTGCATTGCAGAACTCTAGATGACTTTTGTTCCCACTTTAAAATTTTATAAAATTTAATAATTATAACCCCTAATATGTGTTACTTTTGTAAATTTATCTTTTTAAAAGTTTTTGAATGTTATTTTACTACAAAGTGAAGTTTCCTCTCTATAAAACATTATCTTTTGACTGATCTTCCCTTGTTGGTATTCACCTCAAAGCACTTCTCCCAACACGTATAAAAACTTACAAGAAATCCCTCCTCCCTGTAAGACTCACCACCAATATAAATTGTTCTCCAGCTGGGCGCAGGTATAAAGGGCACAGCAGTGTAAAGAAACTATCCGCTCTCCTTGAAGTTCTGAATATGTCTGTGCAGTGTGCTCTAATTTGGAAGCCACAGAACTTAAAGTTTCATCCACCCATGTAGCAACCTTAAGAATAAATATTAGAGGCTTAAATAAAAACAAACAGTCTTTTCAAAAGAATTGTGGTTAAAACTAGGACAAGGTATACATACTCCATGAACTGGAATTCTAAAATGTTTTAAGCTAACAGCAACAAAAATACATCATTCAAAAAATTTCTTAAACTTTCTTCACACTAATCACAATAGCAATTATTGAAATAAATGTCTATGGCTACCTTTAAGGCATTAACCAGAAGTAAATATATGTTCCAATAATTTTTAAAAGTTTTGTGACTTTGATGCCAAATTGATAATTTGAAGCATATATATATATCCTTATTTTCTCAATCTATATTTCACAGTTTTTCAACGTCTCCTCTTTTCCTGAATATTTTTCCCTCACGTAAAATAGAAAGCTACTTTTAGAGTGGTATAGTATTAACACAAATGACACATTACTCTACTAAGGCTTGAGATACTTTGTATTTTTGATAGAAAGATAAAAAATGAAAAGATGAAGGCTGGGCACAGTGGCTCATGCCTGTAATTACAAACTTTGGGAGGCTAAGGTGGGTGGATCACCTGAGCTCACGAGACCAGCCTAAGCTAGAGCAAGACCTCATCTGTAAAAATAGCCAGGTGTTGAGGCAGGCGCCTGTAGTCTTAGCTACTTGGGAGGCTGAGGAAAGAGAATTCCTTGAGCCAAAAGATAAAGGTTGCTATGAGCTATAATGCCATGATACTCAACTGAGGGCAACTAAGTAAGACTCTGTCTCAAGAAAAAAAAAAAAAAGAAGAGAAGAGACAAGAAAAGAAAGAAAACTAAGAATTTAAGCATGAAATGTTTATCAATGCAAAGTATTTCATACCTTGTTACTTTCTGTAGCTACAGTTGCTCTTATGCTATTTGCAGATAGAAGGACTATCTTTTCATTGGTTAACCCCAAAAATGTTGCTCGTGGATGATGTAATGAAGGATTCTTTGAAAGCATAAAAAAAATGATTACTATTTTGTATGTTGATACACAGATCTATTTAAAGCAAGATTTAATAAAATAAAATACCTGGGCATTTCTGTAAGGCTCAGATTCACTCCATTTCCACTGATAAAGTTCTCCTTTACTGCTGACAGCCAAAAGCTCAGAATATAGAGCCCCAATACAGATGAATTTTGTTCCATCCTATAAAATAAAAATAATACAACAGTATAAATATAAAAATTGCCAGAGATGCTGACTTGAACTCTGGCAATTTAATCATTATATCAAATCTCAGTTAATTATGAAAACACATGAACTACAGCTATCCCAAGTTCTTAGCACAGCCTACAAGGAACCCCATTAACCTGACCCTGGCTCCCTCCATGAACTCACTCTTCCCTAGTCATGCTGGCCTTCTTCTTGTTCCTGTACACTGACCACTGTGGCCATACAGAAAGATCACTGTCCTCACTGTTATTCCCTCAGGTGACTCATTCCCACAAAAGAGACCTTCCCTGACCATACTAGGTACAAAACCACCACTCTCACATTCTAACTCCTTATACTGCATTCTTTCCAGTTCATAGCACTTCATAACTTGACACATTTATTTGCTTAAAGACTATCTCCATGAAGTAGAAGCTTTGCTTTATTCACCACTGTATCCTCAGAACTTAGTACACAATTAGGTACTCAATTCAATGTGTTGAGCAAGTGAAGCAAAACAAAACAAACAGGCTAAGCATAGTGGCTCACACCAGTAATCCTAGGACTTTGAGAGGAGTCCTTGAGAGCACAGGAGTTTGAGACCACCCTGAGCAAGAGTGAAAAATATGAGGTGGAATAAAATTAAATTATCAAAAATGTGGCCAACAAATATAAATAAATAATACCAATGATAATTTTTTTTAACTTAAAACCAATGGTTAGAACCATGAACATACTCAGAAATCTCACAAAAATACTCACCAGTGACAGATTTTTAGGTTATACTTTTCAATACCTTTCTCCTCTCTTTGGGATTCTGGTTCCAAGGGAATGTTAAACTAATGATGTCTTTCTGATTTTCTGCCAAATTCCAATCTTACTTGGTCAGATGGGTTATAGAGTAGTGCACAGCCAAAGCTTATAAAATCTACCAACATTTGTAATTATTAATATAAAAAAAACAAGCCATGCCCCAACGCTGTTATAGAAATAACATTGATTTTAATTTCCTATTTTACCTGTACCAGTTAGCTTCTGGTACTTT
The DNA here is from genome assembly GCF_000181295.1 of Otolemur garnettii. Lineage (NCBI taxonomy): Eukaryota > Metazoa > Chordata > Mammalia > Primates > Galagidae > Otolemur > Otolemur garnettii. Next base: position 24,569,778 of record NW_003852399.1, on the reverse strand, counting down.
TCAAGTCACTTCTACTGGGGGTTGAGAAAGAGACCAAATTTGGAATTTTCAAGTTACCAATTCCTCTCTTTCCCTGCACCGGGGATATCTGCAAAGCATTATTTACTTTCTCCATGACAGCTGTATCAAATCTTACCTTTTCTACCTCATACTCTCTACTCAATCCCTTGATTAAAAATTAAGGATGATGGAATCAGACCAAGTTATTCCAAAACCTAGATTCAACATTTATTAAGTATGTGACTTCAGACAAAGTATGTAATTTCTCTGAACCCATGTCTTCATTTCCAAAATGGGTACTATGATAACATAGAGAGAGAAGGGAGGGGAGGGGAGGGGAGGGGAGGGAAGAGAAGAGAGAAGTACAGGGGAGCAGGATCAAAACCAAATGAACATACACTGCTGACCCTTTAACAACACAGGTTTGGGCTACTTATACATGGATTCTCTTCAGCCTCAACCACCCCTGAGATAGCAAGACCAGCTATTCTTCCTCTGTCTAGTCAATATGAAGACAAAGATGAAGACCTTAAAGATGACTGACTTCCACTTAAATAATATATGTCCTCTTCCTTATGATTTTCTTAACATATTTTCCTTTCTATACCTTACTTTACAGGAAAAGTAAAATACATAACACATACAAAAAATAAACTATGTTATTGGTAAGGTTTCTGGTCAACAACAGACTATTAGTAAAGTTTGGGGGGAGTCAAAAGCTATACATGGATTTTTAACTGTGTGGGGGTCGGTGCCCCTAACCTCCACATTGTTCAAGGGTCAACTGCATAAAGTACATGGCACAGAACCCAGTGCAAACTAATGCTCAAATCCAACTATGATTACTCTGCTCTCCTCACTTCAACTCCTACTCAGAAAACAATAGCTCTTAGGCACAGGCTTCCTCCATATTCCCACCTCTAGATTAACTTAATGAAGGCATAATTCTCACTTCTTCCCTTCTCCCCATCTCATAGAAAAAGTTCCCCTTAACTATTTAAAGATAACCACCACATTAGATGCAAACCCCTTCTCATACCCTCTAGCAACCATCCAAACTAATGGTCCTACTCATGGTAAAGTGAATTACTGCCTGGCTATAGTTCACCTTACTAACTTTCAGTAAAGGTAACAATCGCATTGCCAACTGCCAAATCAATGTTCTGTGTACTTAATTGATCCATCTTCTCTTTAAATTCTTCAAACCATTCACCTGTGTTCATCATCTGTTTTGGAACCTATCCTCTCCCTGTTCACAGGTCACTACTCTCTACTGGTCTTCCCACTACTTTCATGACTATTTTCTCCACCTCCCTAGCACCACCATGTACTCCCTGCCAGATTGTGTGTCCTTGTCCCCTTATTCAAATTATGCTTCCCCCTCAGCCTGAGTGACTGTATTCACTTAGAGCACTGTACTTTAAAATATGTAAATCTCCTATCTCTAGACTTACTTGCAAGTACTCTCACTTTGGATGTCTTTAAAAGCACAAAAACATCTCCAAAATGAATTCATCATCTCCTGCAAAGCTGCACCTCCTCTGCAGTCCCTGTCTCCATGAACAACATCCACCACCCACTCAGTAACAGGAGACATAGAAACCTGGGAGCTCTTCTCAACTCCCCCTTTTCTCCCATCAATCTACTAAACCAGTATGGCACCCATCTCAAATTCTGCTCAGACTCTTCCTTACCTCCATTCCCACTACCCCTACTTTGGTCGAGAGCCTCACAATTCCCTTCTTTAACAACTCTACCATTTTCGTAACTGACTTTAGATTTTTTTCCTATTCCTTTCTCCCATGAAGCCAAGTGTTCACGTCCTTAAAAACAAACACAACTCCCAAATCCCACCAATCTCATTATGTTACTCCTCTAAGGACTCTGCTGGCTTCTTAGATACTGTAGAAGGTCTTAACTTCTTGTGTGGCAAATTGTCTAACTGTCCCCATCCTACTTCTGTTCCTACTCCTAACCACATAAGAGCAATTCTGAGCATTTCATTGTTCTGAAAACATACGACGACCTTTCATGACTTTAGGCTCATGCTTGATATGTTTGGAATACCTCTGCATCTTGGTCAATGCCTACTTAACGTTAAAAATGCTGCTTTAAATGCCATCTCCTCCATGATGCCTTTGCCAAATCTCTTCAGTCATTTCCTATGCTAAACTCCTAAAGCATTTTATTCATACCTTCACTCTAGCACTGATCACATTGTGAACACATTATATTCTATGTGAATATTTATGTTCCCCACTGAGTTCCTCACAGGGAAAGCTCATATCACATTCACCTCTATATTACCATCTACCTTGGCACATGGCACAAAGGTGTGGCACACCAATTCACTGCTGAATGAATAAATTAATCTTAACTCCCAACTTCTCGAGTAAATTCCTTGCTAGGGCAATATAATCCTGTAAAAAATATCCCAATAGCAATAGCATGGTACATGAGGCCCTCTCAGAACTGACTTGCCTATATCCTTCAGGGACAGGCCAGTGCTCCCCAGGATGGTAAGTCCTGAGTGAGCCAACTAAACCCCATAGGCCCTGAAAACCCCCTACAGACAAATGCAAATAGACAGCACAAGCACTAACCATAGGAATAGGACAGAAAAACCACTAATTACTTTTTGCCTGCTTGAGATTTCTATGTGAAAGAAACCTAACTGTACACAGAGAAATACAAAACAAATACATGCAAAGGACAGTATTTTAGCTCACACATTTCATAATACCATAGAAAACAATGTTTTTATTGTTTTTAACAAAATACTATAATTGCTTCTGAGCAAGCTGAGGCCTACTAAACTCAACTTTAAACAGTGCATATGCATGTTTCCTTAAAGATCAATAGTTTATAGCTATATATATATAGAAAGTGAATATATATAAAAGTGAATATACATATAACATATATATGTACATACATATAAAGTGAATCAGTAAATCTGCAACTGTCTGAATAACAGGTCATCAATCTAATCAGAAATCCTTCCCTAAGGGAGAGGAAAACTGTTACTATAAAAAGATGGAAATAACCTAGTGGCCAAAGTGTTAAAAGAAGAAAAAACAAAACACCCAACCCCGCAATACAAACTCTTACCAACCATACTACATTTAGTAATTTCTATTTTGAAAAAGTTGGGCTTTCTGTTCTTAAATTTTCCCCCATAAAACTTAGTTTTCATCTTTTTTGTTTAATTTGTTTACTATCAGCAAACACTGGTTTTGCCATTAGGTACCAGCCCAACTCATGTCACTCAATGCAATGTACTATATGGAATGGTTGGGAACTACAGATCATACTGCACAATGTGGCCCAACGGTGCTTCTTCACATTTCATTTCTCTCAGCCCATTCACTATTCTGTATTCTCCTTATGCCCAGCTTCTTTACTGTTTTATGATTTCTCAGTTTGCTCCTACCTTATTATTAAATTACATTTGTGACACACCTAGCTAACTCTTAACAAGTGTCATAAAAACAAAACAAAGACCTCTCACCAGTCAATTTTCACTTTTAGAACCCTCTGTCTTCACTCTCATCAGTATGGAAACCACAATGAAGGAGAAACAATATAACCAACAAGTCTAACCACTTGGTTCCAATAAGGTGGCTGCTCCAAATAGCTTAAATAAGGAGCCAAATACAAGGTGTCTGTTTCCTCTCCAAGACTCAGAAAAACACATAATTCTACAATGCAAAAGCAGTTGTATGGGAATTTACTTATTTCTCCATACTATCTGAAAATAGATCAGAACGTGTGACTATTAATAAATAGTACTGACGTGCTGAATTACATTTCTTCTTCGTCACTCACCACATAAACTTCCACCAAGTACTTCTCTGGGAGGTTAGTGAATATAAAGGGGGTGTGTATGCATCCTTTCAACTGAAATGGTTTGCAGGGTTACTGAGAATAAAGCAAAGTTTCTTCGTTTTAGTTCCAGCAAATTTCCTCAGCATGTTACACCATGAGGTTATGGGATACACAGTAGAAGTTATTATAGTGAAGCAGATTACTGTATCTATCATCTGTTACTTTTTTGTGACAACAGCAATTACCGTATACTTATTTAACAAAAATCCTTAATATAATTTTAATAACTCTAGACTTGTTCAGCCTACTTATCTACTACTTTGTATCCTTTGACCTGTGTCTCTCCATTTCGTCTGCCTCCCTTCCTGCCCCCACTGGTCCATGGTAACCAGTTTGTGTTTGTTTGTTTGTTTGTTTGTTTGTTTTCAGTTTTTGACTGGGGCTGGGTTTGAACCTGCCAACTCCGGTATATGGGGCTGGCGCTCTACTCCTTTGAGCCATAGGCGCCACCCTAACCAGTTTTATTCTGTCTTTTTATATGACACTTTTCTTAAAGATTACACATGTAAGTAAGATCGTGCAGCTTTTTTCCTGGCATCTGATTTATTTCGCCTAGCATGGTATCTTCCAGGTCTACCCATGTTTTGACAAATGGTAGGATCTCCTTCTTTAGTGGACATCTGGGTTGTTTCCATTATCTTAGCTATTGTGAATGAACAGTGGGAGTACAGATATCTTTACAAGGTGTCATTTCCTCTTCTCTGATACTCCCAGAAAGACTGCTAGGTCTTGTGAAAGTTCTATTTCTAATTTTTTTAGGAACCTCCATGCCATTTTCCATAATGTCTCTACCAACTTATGCTCCCATTCTATAGTATGTAAGGACTCCTCCTTTTCTCTACATCTTGCAACATTTGTTATTTTGATTTGTCTTTTTGAGAATAGCCATCCTAATGGGTGTGTGTGATGATAGCCCACAGTGGTTTTAATTTGCATTTCCCTTAAGATGTTGAGCACCTTCTCATGTATCTGTTGGCCATTTGTATGTCTTCTTTAGAGAAATATCTGTTCGGGGCCTTTGCCTATTTTTTACTTTTATATTTTTTTGTTAGTTTTTTATTTTCCAAGAACTGGGAGAGGGTTTTCTCAACTCGGCAAATTTTATTTAGAAAAAAAGGTGGGGGAAGGAATAAGTGACAGTGCTTAGACTTAGAAACCTCCACCCTTCCGTAGCACCTTAGTTCCTTCTCTCTCTCTCTCACTGCTCAACCTTCCTGGCCTTTCAGAGCATAGGAAAGACTATGTCCCCTGCCAAAGGGGAGTGGATGGTGGAGGTGCCTGGAAACGGCCAGAGAAAAGGCCCAGGCGGTAGATGTTACAGTGGAGGATACTGTGTAGCACAGCCAGATGGGCTCCACCTTTACCCCCACCATCCCTGGAGAACTCCCAGATGAAGCAGCCAGGCTCAGACTGGAAGATGAGCTTTTGGGGCAGGGGGCCATGCTCCCAGAGAAAGTCCCAGACACTGAAAGGTACCAACTGGCTAAATACCTCGTGCATATTGCCCAGGGCTGGGGACTTCCTTCAGCCATTGACAGTCACTAGGATACAGGATGCCTCCAGACACCAGGGTGAGTGGGCTGTGTCAGGATGGCAAGCGGTTTCCCAATGGCCCAAGAGGGCAACTAACAGTCCCGGCAACAGTGTGGAGCAGTAGCACAGGGCTGGGGGAGCAGCTGCTACCAGCTTTAACAGCTCAAAGAGCAAGGGCTATTCCTGGAAGCCCCGGACAATGCGGAGGTCCCACTCTGCAGTGGCCTGGGCACGCTCCTCAGGGTCCAGGCCAACTCAGCCACAGCTGCATCAGGACACACACTCTCCACCAAGGTCACCGGCACTGCTTTGGCTCAGGATGGGAGCCCCCCAGTATCCCCCAGATTCAACACCCCCAGGGGCACTGCAGTAGTAAACCAAGAGGCTGAAGAGGCTCTGGGAATTATAGGTCACTTCCTGCTGATTTCGTGACTGGACAAACTTGGGTGGCTTTAATCTATGACCAATGTCTCCAGCATGGAAAACTGACCAAATCCCTCTAGACCTGCCACAGCTGCAGTGTGCCACTAGTTAAGTGTCCAAAAGGAAGGCAGAAGCCAAAGGAGCTGAGACAGCAGAAGAGATTCTCATTGTCCCCATCCACTTCCCCTCCAAATAATTCTGTATTGCTTCCGTGTAAGGCTCCCTCAACAAGCAGCTGCAGGACAGCCTTGAGCCCACCTAGGGAGTTCTGAGACATAAGAAGCTAGGAAGCTGAGGCCACACCTGGAGGACCATGCAGCCTCAGACAAAGAATTGGTGCCCCCCAGCCCTCACAAGTCCCAGGAGTTGGGAGGGAGATAAGCCTTCCAGAGGAAAGGGACAAATGGCCAGGAGGGAGACAGTAGCTTCAGCTACTTCCTCCTTAGGATGTAGCAGGAGAGGAGCCAGGTCAGACAAATGGACTGAGGCAGGCTCCCCAAACTGGGCTCCTCACCACCCTACTGTTCCCACCCCACCGGCAGTGCCAAGTTGCACAGGAACCTGGCAGTGAATGGAGGCTGTAAATTCCCTGCATGCACTCGAGCCAGGCAGCTTTGGAAGGCCAGGGGCAGGAGGCCAGAGTGACTGACTACCAGTCCTGCATATAACTGAGTGGCCAAATCCAACTCTTCAGGGCTTCGGGCTTGGCTCAGTAGATGGCCTGAGGCCTCAGGTCCACAGCTAGGCCGGGTATAGATAGATAAAAGGCCCAAGAGTTGGTGCTGCAGAGGAAGTGCTTCCTTTCCAGTTGTAAAGACTCTCCACATAACTATCCAACATGGTTTCTTAGCACATCTAAAAAGGCCACTGGGCAAGGTAGTGGGGGTGGGCCCAGTACTCCTTCCCCAAGAGACCCTCCCTGGTGAACCAGTTTTTGCAGGTGCAGCAGCAACAGCTGGATTAGCAGATCACAGGCCTCACATATGGTGTCTGGCACAGCCAGGTCCTGGGTGGTAATAACTGAAGCAGTGTCTACCAGATGCAGTGGCACAGCCAGGTGCACAGCCAGGTTTAGCATGTTGTCCAGCTCCTCTCAGGAGCTGCAGGTACTGCTACAGCTGACTCTACAGCTGGCAGCTTCAGGCAATCCATGAGTTCTCCAGAGACTGCCCAACAAAGCTGGTGACATGACCACCAGCTGCAATTAGGAAGGGAACTGTGGCCTGAAGGGAGGGTCGCCATTCCAGGCCCCAGTGCCCCCCTGCCAGGCTATCATGGAACATTTGTAGGAGCTCTCGCCAGATGCCGTCTCCACAGCAGGAGGCCAAGTGTCCTAAAATACCTACAACTGAGGCAATCTTGGGCACCTGTTTCTCTCCAGGGATGGCAGGAGATCCAGGGAAAGGGTCTGTACAGGGGGTTTGAGAAGAACTTCCACCACTACCACTAACTCCACCTCCAGGCCCACCATGGACACCGAAGTCCTTAAGGCCACAAGAGAGGGCTCAGGAGATGATGGTGCCAAGAAAAGAAGAGCCAATATGTGCTACAACCCAGTCAAAGTGTGAGGAATGCTGAACAGAGGTATCCAGCAAGGCATCCACACATGCATCTGGGCAGCTACCAATGAGAGCCGAGAGGCACTGCATGTAGATGTCCATTAACGTGCGTGTGGCCCTACAGCCCATCCACAGCTGCAGCAATTCACTGAGAGAGCCAGTAGCATGGGGCACACGCTGGTGCTGGCCTGAGTATGTGCTGCTCAGTTGTCCCATGAGGTCAATGGACCAGGCGCTAATCACAGGTGCCCAGGCCTTTGGGTTAGCACCTGCTGCACTTCCTGTACCACATCCTTTAAAACAGGTCCCCCAGCAGGGACATGGGAGGGTAGAAGTTGACAAAGGTGAGGTGGACCAGCCACAGGCTTTCATCCAGGGCAGCAAGGTGGGCCGGGACACTCTCATCAAAGATACCTCTCAAGTGATCAAGCACAGCAGCCCGAGCAGGGGGCAAAGAACAGAGCAGGAGGAGAACACAACAAGCATGTTCCCAGGCTGAGAGCTGGTGGCTCAGAATGGGATCTACACCAGTCAGAAAAGCCCTGATTTCCTGGGACAGCTCCTGAGCATTGAGAGGAGCAGGACTGTGGGTGGCTGAGGCAGGCATGGGAGGACCTGGGGCCCCGGTGAAGAATGTTCCATGGGCCAATGAGAAGCATGTATATTCTTTTGCTTTGGAAAGGAGTGTTCTATATAGATCTAACAAGGACAGTTGTTCTAGGGTCTCATTTAAGTCCCTTATATCTTTGTTTAATTTCTATTTAGAGGATCTGTCCAGCTCTATAAGAGGAATGTTAAAGTCCCCTATTATTATGGTGTTATAGGATGTCATATTGCTCAGACTAATTATAAGATTGCAACCCCTCTTTTCTTCTGAATTCCATTTGCCTGAAAAATTGTCTTCCAACCCTTAACGCTGAGTTTTAATTTGTCTTTTGAGGCTAGGTGTGTTTCCTGCAGACAGCAAATGGATGGCTTGTATTTTTTAATCTAATCAGCCAATCTATGCCTCTTCAGTGAGGAATTCAACCCATTAACATTTATTGAGATAACTGATAAGTGTGGTAGCATTCTATTCATCTTATTTTGTGAGAGTCCACTGCTTAGTTTTGTCTTTTTCATCACTGTGGAAGCTAGGTTCTGTCCTTTAATTTCTGGGTGCTTACTTTGCTGGTGGTCCATTGTGATGGTTAGTGTAGAACAGGTTAAAATATTTCCTGTAAAGCTGGTCTTGTGGCGAATTTCCTCAATGTTTGCATATCAGTAATAAAAGATTTGATTTCTCCATCAATTTTAAAGCTTAGCTTAGCAAGATATAGAATTCTGGGCTGGAAATTGTTCTGTTTAAGTAGACTGAAGGTAGATGACCATTGTCCTCTTGCTTGAAAAGTTGCATTACAAAAGTGTGCATGCAGTTACACAAATCCTGATGGATTTGCCCCTGCAGATCAATTGGTGCTTACTCCTGGCAGCTTGCAGAATCTTTTCTTTTGTCTTGACTTTGGACAGGTTCATCACAAATGTGTCTTAGAGAAGCTCTATTAGAGTTGAGGCAACCTGGGGTTCAATATCCCTCTGAAAGAAGTGTGTCAGAATCTTTGGTGACATTTGGGAAATTTTTTTCTCTAATATGGCTTCCATCTATCGGGGGCATTCCTCCTCCCCTCCTGGGATACCTATAACTTGTATGTTTGAATGTTTCATAAAGTCCCATAATTCTGTCAGTGAACATTCTGCTTTCTCTCTCTTTTCTTCTGCCTCTTTACCTATCTGAGTTATCTCAAGAGTTTTGTCCTCTACCTCTGAGATTCTTTCTTCTGCATGGTCTAATCTGTTATTGATACTTTCTATTGCATGTTTAAGTTCCCTAATTGCCTCAAGTCCTTCAGCTCTACCATATCATTTCTATATTCTTCATATTGTTCATCTCTTATTTGATTCTGTTTTGGATTTCCTTTATGTTATTTTCCACTTTCTCAGCAACTTCCTTCATTGTTTTCATCATCTGTATTTTAAATTCTCCTTCTGTCATTTATAACATTTCTTTAGGTAGAATCCTCTCTCTGTAGTAGCTACCTCAGGGTCCCTTGGGGGGTGTTGCTCTGGACTGGCTTTTCATGTTGCCAGGATTTTTCTGCTGATTCTTCCTCATGAGTGTTTTATCTGTTTCCTTGTCCTAATTTTTCTTTCACTTTCTCTCGCTCTTTAAGTTACTGTGCCTCTGGCCTAAGGTTTCAATGAGTCACTCTGGTACAGGACTGAAAGGATGAGAACACTGAGGAGCAAGATGGGGGAAAAAAGATTTAAGAAAAAAGGGGGGGGGGGAGTAAACGAGAATATTGACAAAAAGAAGAGAGGCACAGAAACAGGGAAACAGAAGTAAAAAGGTGTACAGTAGGGTATTTTGACCCAATCTTAAAAACTCCCAACCTCTGGGGGTGCTTGCTGGGTTGGGTGATTCCCTTGAGTTCAGAAGCTCTTTGCCAGCCTGTTCAGACACCACAGTACCTCACCTCCACTGAATAGAGAGGAAAGACAAAAATACTATTAATCAAACCAAAACAAAAAACCAGAAATCTTTATGGGATAAAATTGGGGGAAAAACCAAATAATAGGGACAGAAACACTAGCAAAAATGAAGTTCTTATTATTAAAGACGGCAACAATGGAAAATTATATTTATACTAGAAAAAGGAAGAAAGAAAAAAAAATCTAGAGGTAAATGTTGCAATTAAAAAAAAAGCACTATATATAATCTCGCTGAATACTGTCTGGGCAACAGGTGATCACTTGGGGTATCACAGGTGCTGATGCAGCTGTATCATACAGACTGGAGGCCGCTACTGGTTTCTCAAACCTGGCGGGGGTTTGAGAGCCTAAATCTTTCCTCAGTCCTCTTAAAAGAAGTTTTAAAATCGTTAACCTTGGCTAAGCAGAGGCTTTCCCAGGAAAGCACTTGTCACTGGGCTCGCTCCTGAATTTAAGTGGCTGCTTGCTTATCCAGTGCACCAAAACCAGTCTTACTCTATGCCCCTGAGGCCTGAGCTACAAGGCAGCCCTGCTACTGCCAAACACTGAAATCTCCGCTCTTCCCCAGCTTCTCAGACCGGGCATTTGGTGCTGATCACTCACCCAAGATCTCCCAGCCCAAACCTGGCTCTGCGACCCTGAGGGCAGTTCTCCCACAATGGCTGCAGGCGGCCCACAGCTGAACAATATTAGCTCCATTCTGGCTCAGCGGCTCAGTCTGGGGCCCTAGATAATGCTTAAAGTCCAAGACAACACTCTTGCCCAAGTTCTCCCAAGGTAGTTCAACCGAATGCCCAAGTCCAGAAAAACAAAACAGCCCACAGGGAAGGCCTTCCCTTTTGCAGTCTTGCTGCTATTGTAATTACAGTCACCGCAGCCAGGGCCTCAGACCAAACAAACAACGAATGCAACCACTTGCCAGTTCTCCAGTGCTTTTGTCTTCCTCCTGGGGTCTAGAAGTCTCTCGCTGTCTCCCTCTGTCCCCAAAGGGATGTGTCTGGGCAGAGCCCACAAGCCAGAGATGTCTGGAGTCTTCTCTCCCCAATCTCACCATACCCAGTTGCAAAGAAGCTGTTACTTGGCCACCATCTTGCTCCCCTCCCAAGGATGCTCATTTTTTTAATCAGGTTGATTTGCTGCTATTGATTTGTAAGAGTTCTTTATAAATTTTGGATATTAACTCCTTATCAGATATATAGTTAGCAAATATTTTTCCTACTCTACAGTATGCTGTTTGTGGTTTCAGTTTGTTGATTGTTGTCTTTGCTGTGCGTTTTAGTTTGATATAATTCTATTTATTTTTGCTTCAGTAGTATGACCTTCAATGTGAGGTCCCCCCCCAAAAAATCAAAATTTCAAGATCCTCTTCTCTATATTCTCTTCTAGCATTATGATTTCAGATCTTACACATAAGTCTTTTATACATTTTGAGGGGTTTTTTGGTGTACTATCTAAATTAAGGGTCCAATTTCATTCTTTCACATGTGGAAATCCAGTTTTGGTGGCACCATCTATTGAGGAAACTATCTGTTCCCTATTGTGCCCTTTTGGTGCCTTTTTCAAAAAGGTTTTTTTTTTTTT
>NW_003852399.1:24547384-24558163 GCF_000181295.1 Otolemur garnettii | reverse complement strand
CAACGCCCAGCTATTTTTTTTTTTTTCCAGTTGTAGTTGTCATTGTTGTTTAGCAGTCCTGGGCCAGGTTCAAACCTGTTAACCTCAGTGTATGTGGCTGGCACCCTCACCACTGAGCTACGGGTCCTAAGCCTACATTTCTATTTTTATGCCAACTCCAGGCTGTTTTGACTACTATCACTTTGTAATGTAATTTTAAATTAGGTGATCTGATATCTCCAACTTTTTCTTTCTTTTTCATTATTCCTTTGGCTTTCTGGGCTTTTTTCTGGTTCCAAACAAAGTTTAGGATTATTTTTACTATTTCTGCGAAGAATGCCATTGGAATTTTAATAGTGATTGCATTACATCTGTGTACTGCTTTGGGTGTTACAAATATTGTAATATTAATTCTTTTGATCTAAGAACATGAAATATTGTTTCACTTGCTTGTGTCTTTATTTCTTTCTTAGTTTTCAGTATACAAATCTTTTTCACTTCTTTGGTTAAATTTTTTCCTAAGTGCCTCTTTTTATGTTATTGTAAATGAGCTTGTTTTCTTGGTACCTTTTTCAGTTAAGTTGCTATTAATGTATAGAAATGCTATTATTTAATCTTTTGTTGATTTTGTATTCTATAACTCTAATAAACTTCCTTTATTAGTTCTAACAGTTTTTGGTGGAATCTTCGGCGTTTTCTATCTATAGAATCATGTCATCTGCAAGGAGAAATAATTTCACTTCCTCCTTTCCGATTTGGATGCTTTTATTTCTTCCTCTTGTTTTACAGCTCTTGCTAGTACATTCAGTACCATGTTGAAAAGAAGTGGCAACAGTGAGCATCTCTACCTTGTACTAGAGAGCTTTGTGGAAATGCTTTCAGTTTATTATGATGTTAGCTGTGGAGTTTTCATAAACGGCCTCTACTACGTTGAGGAACTTTCCTTCCAGAACCAAACTTTTCAAGTTTTTATCAGGAAAGAATGCTCAACCTTGTCAAATGCTTATTTTGTATCAAGAAGAGTGATCATGTAGTTCTTTTATACTGCTAATGTGATATACTGCATTAATCGATTTGTGTATGTTCAACCAGCCTTGTACAACAGGAATAAATCCCACTTGGTCATATATATAATTTTTTTTAATGTATTGTTGAATTTGGTTTGCTAATATGTCATTGAAGATTTCTGCATCTATGTTCAGAGTTAGGCATCTATAGTTTTCTTTCTTGCAGTGCCTTTGTCTGGCTTAGATGTCAAGGTGATTTTAGCTTCATAAAATGTGTCTGGTTTAGCTTCTTGTTGAAATTAGCTTAATATAAACACATAACATATATAGTTACAACTACATGTAAATACAATAAATAATTCCTAGGCTAAGAAAAATAAACTCAAAAATCAACAGAAGTAAAAAAGGAAGCCATGTTAGCTTTACTACCTAATGGAAAGATTACCTCTTCTAATCAAAGAAACTGAATTATCAAAGCTATTTCCAGAAATACAAAATATAATGGGCAGTCATACAAGCCAGAAAAACAGTTAAAAACATTAGATGCACTGCGGGTAGGGATAAGATGAGGAGAAGAATAGGGGGAGGAAGGAAGAGGAGAGGGGAGGGGGGCAGAGATAAGGAAAAAAGATGGATTCTAGGGGGGATCTGGATAGTTCAACTGTGAGTATCACAGTCTTGGACTTAACAGTACTGACTAAAGCATTCCTACCACTTCTCACTTTGCTACACATGGACTATTTGTTAGTTTCTTATTACCCTAAATTATTACTGTTAATGAAAGGTTTTTATAATATGCCTTCTAGTCAAGGGGGCACTGACTGTAAGTATCTTTTCAGCCTGTGCCTAATTCCCTACTAACAGAGAACTTGACAGATAAAATACAATTGCTACATGGACCTTAACTGGTAATACCCAAACTGCACTGGGCTCTCTCACCCTCCCATGACCTACAGGAAATGCCTGTTCTGTCTTTCTGGAACAGGACCATACTTCTCCTTGCTCTATACATTTTACATATACTAACTCATTTAATTCTCATAGTAATCCCATAAGGTGAAAATCATTATTATCCCTGCTTTACAGATGAGAAAACCAGGGTAGAAAGAGGTTAAATAACTGAACCAAGATCACATAGCCAAGTGGCAGGATTAAGATATGAAATCCAGTAGTACGGCTCCAGAGTCCATATTCTTTTTAGTCCCTCCATACGGTCTCTTACAATTTCCCTAAAGCCTCTTGGGCTTAATTCTACTATGGTACTTATTCAAAAGGATTAACACTATTTTTCTTCTCCCTATAAAAATTCTTATCCTAACATCTAGCATCTTACCCTAACACACAATATATATTTAATCAAGTCATCTAAATTAATAATGACTGAATGACATGACTTTCACCTGTCTCCATGGGCTTTCAACATTCCTATGATAATATTAGTTTTGATATTTAACTCAAAGAATAATTTGGGGAAATATGGTAAAATTAAGAATTATTTGTTTCTCTAAATATTGAAAAACTAGTTACTAATCCAGTAATTTTACCAATAGAATGCCTCTTATACCCTAAGAAAAGTCAGAATGAACATTACTATGGATATTAACCACACTTAATATTTAAAGAATGGTAGATTAGGTCATTTCTGAAATTAAGCTAGGATACATATTTTGAACTCCCACCCCAAACAAAAAAGTAATACTACTTCCTATGTTTAGAAGGAAACTTGATGCCATAGGAAAAAAACTAATCAGGAATTTTTGGCTTCACCACTAGCTTTGCCATTACGAAGCTATGTTGAACATAACCCAAGACATGCAGTTTCCTCATCCATAGAAATGAATGGATCAGAAATAAGCTGTAAGAACTTTTCCAGCTATAAAATTCCAAGTTTACCATTATATACAAAATTAGGACTATTCTTTAGCAGACTTCATATGGTAGGGATGTAGAAATATACTATTCTGTCAAAACAATGCAAAAGCTACCAAGATGTCTCCACATTTAAAGAATAAATATTAATTTGTATGAGTAATCATCATCTATTTCTGAGCTAGACTTCAAGTTTCATAAGGTCAGGCTCAGTAGCTGTTTCAGGTGATAAATATAGCTCCAGTACTTAGCAAACATCACATTTAGAAGCAATCATTCAATCTATGTCCGTAGCATGGTGGAGTCAAACTATCCCAAGCTAGGAATTTCTACCAGACTCTCAACAGACCCACCCCTTACTCCTGCAGACTAGTCTCTTCTACCACTGGTAACTCCTTGAAACAGTGGTAGATACCATATGCATTCTGACACCCTATCTTCCTGTGTTCTCTACCTACCTCTCCATCACCTATCAAGCTTTCCCTGAAAACCTTTCACTCTCTAGGCATCAAATACTGCCACCTGTCTTGGGAAAGCAATATGATCTCACATATTGCCTGTTTCTTCGTGTGGTATTTATCCTGTTCCCCTATATAACAGATTTCATGTTGCCCTAAAGTTACCTGAAAGCAAGGTCTTATTTCCCTTTAATAGCTCTCTATATTCTCTGAGGACAGCACTGACCCTGCAAACAAGCTCTAATGGTATCTGTTGATGACAATGATAATCCTTAACAGTTTTATTGAGGCCATAAGGTATTTCCTTTCCCAGAATCAAATATTTAATAGAAAAAAAGGATATAAGACTGTATATAGTTTCTTTCATATACTGCTATTTTCCTTTCATTCAGTATCTAAAGAACTGAGGAAATGACATCCTGAGAGAGTCTGTATAGTACTATGATGCCACAGTGCACTTAGGAACTGTCTCTGAAAACAAGTAGTACCCAAAAGTGTGCCCATCAGTAAAGATCAGAGGCTAAAGATTTTAAGCCTTTTTAATTTTGTGAAGGCAAAAAGTGGAAACCTTACATAAACACATGTATATGTTAAAAAAAAACTTTCATTAATTAAATATAATAGATGATAAAGAAGCCTAGACTAATATGAGATAGCACTACTAAAACATGATTCACGAGTCCTCTATTACTTCTTGCCAGTTGAAATAGACATAGCCCTAACATGATCCAGACAGAAAAATAGGAACAGTAATAGTGTACATAAAAGAAAAAACGATGACAACAAAAACAAAAAATTAAGAGCCTAATGGTGTAAATCACTCTCTACCATATAAAACATAAGTAGAACGTGGGACTTTTCTAATTTTTTGGAAATAAGAGAATGCAATTCAGGGAAAGTTTGGCAGCTTTCTCAAAGAAAACAGAATAACCTTTTCCTTCCAAAGAGACTGATTAAAATTCATGTTCTTTCTTGTATTCAAACTTTCCACATGAGCTGAATACAGAGAAAAATAAATGAACTACATCAAGACTCACAATAACTATGGAAACAAATCTGGAAAGTTAATAATAACATTTTCTCTTTCAATATCCCAAATTCAAATTTCAGAAACAAAAGAAATCCATATCAAATTCTTATCTGCTAGAAATTAACCTTAAAGTTCCCATATTCTTCTAGTTTATCTGCTTAAGAAAATTCCCTACAACTAGCAGAAGAAACAGGCACACTGAAAAAAACAAGTGGAAACATACGGCTTCCGATAATAATCTTCAAAGATGAATTACTAATTACTTTTACAATGAAACATACATATCAACAAGAGGTGCATCAACTCTGTTTCGCTGTGGCACTGATGATTTTAAAGATTCAAACCAACTTAACAAATCCTAGATGTTTTCTAGAATCGAGTCATCGCACTATTCCTTAGGATGCAGACAGCAGAACTCTCCTACTCTATTCCTATTCATCTTGCTCTGTCTCCCACAGTATTCAAACCAAAGGATCTATTGGAACTCCCTGCCATTAAGTGGGAGAGCAAACTAATCAAAGAAATACAGATCCCTAAGCTTGTCATGACATGCATGCTCTACTAATGACCAAAAGCTTGCCCTGCAGAAAGTGGTATCCACCTGACTTTACAAATCTGACAGAAAAAATTTCTACCAGAGAATGTAACATCAATTATTGGAGTAATTACCAGAAAAGAAGTCCTGGAACAGAATGCTTATGTGTTACCTAGAACTACCAATTTTGCTGATTTACTTCATCAAGTAGAAAGAAAAATAGCACCGCTAAACACATCTCACAGAGATGACTCATGCAATGCCAAGTAAAGATATTCTGCTTATTATTTTAAAACAAAAACAAAAATATCACTTCATGTTAGTGCTTTTGTTCATGGAATGATAATATAAAAATCAAATAAATAAAATGGAGATCCAAGGTTGGGGGTGGGGGGGGCATCAGGGATCCATTTTAAATGGAAAAATGTATAAATGTTTTCCAATTACCTTATCAGGCCACCACTGTAAATCTTCTCCTAGCAATACTGGACTTTGAACAGGTGTATTCTTCTTATCCATGTTTGGCTCTCCTTCCTTGCTGGTAGAGCCCCTTTCATTATCAAATGAGGCTCCATCAAGCCACCTTCGTTCACGTAAACGCAAAACGGATTCACGTTCACGCAACAGCTCAGAGTCTCTCTCTAAGGGAAGAAGGAGAACTGGTATGCAATTGGGTCACACCAGTGGGATAAAAGTAAGCCACTCTCTAGTAAAGACCCTTCAGGATGCAACTAACAGCAGTTTAGCTACTCACAAAAATAATTTATGTAAATGTCTATCTAATGAGGCTGACATGCAACATTCAAAATAGTAACCCTTTTAAGTGACTATAAAAATTAAAACCTAACTTTTTAAAACTATAGATTGGTAGACTTTTCTATAGTTTTTCTATATGTTTTTAGAAAATTGCTTTATTTTGTACTGAATTGGGGTTTTTTTAAATGGAGTTAAAATTTTGGGCTTTCATTAGAAATGCTTTCAGTAAACTTTTTATTTATATATTATAAAATGTGCGTAAATTAGAATTTCAACATGTTAAGACACATAAACAAATGAAAAAATGCACAGGATTTCTGCTATAAATCCATTAACATAAACTGATAATAAAATTTTTGACAATCCAAGCCTTTGTTATAGGTTAGATTTTTATGACGAGCTCTTAAAATTTTTCAAAGAGCCAGAATCTTTATAGAAAAATATTTACTTACTAAAATGCTTCCCTGCAACTGTCTTACAAATCAGTCTTTTTCAGTTTGCTCAAATACATTTCTTTGTAAAATAAGGTAACCAAAATAAACTTTCCAAGACTGAGTAATAAAGATTAGGAACAAAATTACAGTGAACCATATAAAACGGCCATATATGCAAAACAAAAGTGGTCAAGTACTGGCTATTTCCTATGGTTCAAACTGTTAAGTAATGCCTACATAAAATGAACTTAAAGAAAAAGGGAGTTACTTGTTTGTGTTAGACGTGGAGTATCTGAAAATGCATTTCTTCATACATCTAAGGTAATGGAGCATGATTTTATTTTTTTTTTTTTTTTTAGACGGAGCCTCAAGCTATCCCCCTGGGTAGAGTGCCATGGCATCACGCTCACAGCAACCTCCAACTCCTGGGCTTAAGCGAGTCTCCTGCCTCAGCCTCCCAAGTAGCTGGGACCACAGGCGCCCGCCACAGCGCCCGGCTATTTTTTGGTTGCAGCCATCATTGTTGTTTGGCGGGCCCGGGCTGGGGATTCGAACCCGCCACCTTAGGTGTATGTGGCTGGCGCCTTAGCTGCTTGAGCCACAGGCGCCGAGCCTCATGATTTTATTTTTAAATTCTTCAAATTCTTTCATATATTCTGGCTATTAAAAGAGCATCACAGATTGATTTTAAGGTAACAAAGACTTAAATACTAGGTATCTGTACTAAGCTCTTAATATAACATGGCATCTTTTTCAGTTTATTAATGATCACTATATTCAGTGATTTTTGTCTGTGTCTTCAATTAAGTAGTTTTAATTGTGGAAAGTAAAAATACTGACTGAAAGTTACAATGCAAGCTAAAACTATCTACAAACATAAAAGGAGAGGCAGGATTAATGATTTCAATATCTATCGTCTAACCTCTACTTCATACTGTATCTTTTAAGGATTTCAAACTTTTGAAAAGAACATTTTAATAAACTATTCCTATGTATTTAATACTGGCCAATTTCATTCTAACAAATTTCTTCACACTTTACTCTTTCATCTAACCAGGATTTAAAATGAACAAAGTAATCACTTTATTTTAGTTGAATAAGCTAAGGAGACTTGTTTTCTGAATGCTGCATGTCAATATAAAGTAGAATTCTGCTTTTAGTTCAGAATCCATATTCCTAATTAAACATACAGTTAGATTAAATTGTAATCCTTGATACATATTCTACAATGTTAAATAAGGTCATCTCTAAAATTCTACTGTGGCTCTTCAAAGTCAAA
The DNA here is from genome assembly GCF_000181295.1 of Otolemur garnettii. NCBI lineage: Eukaryota > Metazoa > Chordata > Mammalia > Primates > Galagidae > Otolemur > Otolemur garnettii. Next base: position 24,550,816 of record NW_003852399.1, on the reverse strand, counting down.
AATAACTTGTCTGAAAGACAAAGCATCCAAAAACACAAATAAGCAATGACTTCATCTACTGTAACATTAAAAGTTCAAATACTGTCAGTTCTACCACTGCCCTTCCATACAGCCAGCCTGTGACCAAATAGAAAAAAAATGCAAAATTACCTCGAGATGAGCCTAGCCTAGAAAGTGATGAACGACGAAAAGAAGGGTAACCAAAATAGCTAATGTCTTCGGAAAACATGGCATCTGCGTCAATAATGACACTTGGGTGGGCAGAATGAATGTCAGCATCAAGAAGAGACATAAGATCTTCTATAAAAGAAACAAACAAGTATCACTGAATTGGCTACAGAAAAAGCATCCGTAGACCACTGGAAATTTTCTAAAAATTAAAATACATTAAAACAAGGGGTAAAAAGCAATACCCAGGAATAAAATTAACATTTTAAAAATAGATTTTAAGGAACATCAAGTGCATAATTGTTGCCTGAGCCATCTACTAAATAATCATAAAGAACTATCACTCTTTAAGATGCAGTACTTAATGACATTACAGAGACAGCAAGATCTAAATGCAGTTCCGTTATTACATATTTTCAGTTATAAGGGCATCATCACAAAACAACATTCTAGAGTCATCTGTACTCCAGTGACAAAGTTATGTCTATACAACCATGTCTTTCTTGGGACTGGGTACAAGCCCAGTGAGCAAATATATTTCCCCTTTTTCCTTTAAAAGGAACATGGCAATCAAATCAAGCAGCTCTACAACAAGAAACAGCTAGCCACCTTAAAAGGAATAGTCATGGAAAAAAAAAAAAAAATCAAATATACTTTCAAATTCCATTCCCCAGTCATAAGAACACTCCAGAAATAAGAAAGCCATCATAATGATCCACCAACCTCCAGGCAAATAAGATTCACTGGCTGTATCATCCCCATCATCTCCATCTTCATCATCCCGACTAAGTAAATTATTTACAGCAAGGTTTACATCAAGATTTGTTCGCTGAAGTTCTCGAATAATGACACTTCTGGATTTGCCTTGTAAAACAACTTGGGCCTAAAATAAAAAATAAGTACTATACTTTCTTTTGATCAAATTGTTTATCAAAATCAACTTTCTAAGATCAAGCAGAAAAGTAATATTTCACAATTCATGATAGAAGCTGTATCTACAACACACCGTATTCAGTTAAACCTTACCTCATCCTATTCTCTTACGTTATGTGCTCTATAATCCATACCTGTGAAATCAGCTCCTCTGGAATGACAGATGCTGGAATAACTGGCTGGGGCTGACTGCCCAAAAGCCCAGACCCTCGATCCCGTCCTGTCCGAATAACTCTAGTCTGTCGACGTGAATCTCGAGCTCCAGCTGATGATCTACCAGAGGATCCTCCTCCACTTCCACCCACTCCAGAACTCCAGCGGCTTCTAAATATTGGAAAATTTATAAAATTAGCATTTTAAACAATCATTCTGAAAAACCCACTTTGGGTCTCATTTTCATTCTTTTGAGCTATCATAAAATTATTGTCTAATATTTTATCATGGTATCTCACCCAGAAAAAGGTTATAGAACTGAATGATAAAATAACTTTTCTTTTAAGGGACAGGGTCTTATTACATTGCTCAGTCTGGAGGACAATGGCTATTCACAATTGCAATCAAAGCTCACTGCAGTAATTCTCCTGCCTCAGTTTCCCAAATACCTGGGAGTACAGGTGTGCACTACCACACCCAGCTTCACTGTCCCAGTGTTAATTATTTAAATGTAAGTTTACTTTTAGAAATACAAATACCATGCTTTTGAATCTCTTAAACTAATTTTTAAAAGAGGAACATGCATATTTCTGGTCACAACCCTAAAATGAACACATCTAGCTTTTACACGAGACCCAACAGACTTAACTACCAATATTATTACATAAAAAGTAAAATTCACAGTTTAGAACTTCAAGTACTTTACCTGGAATAAAACATTCATTTACAAAAATAGCACTGCATTAATATTTAACACTATTAACCACCCTGACTAAGGGAAAGCTACTATTTAAAACATGTTCATTAATTTTTTCTTAAGAGAAAACAATTTAGAAAGGGCGTGACATCCTCATCTTCCCTTATTGCCCCCAACATGAAAATCAAATCAAGTAATATAGATAACTGTAATATAACTGCTTTTCTACAATTAATCCAATCTCAAAGAAAATAGTCATGCAGATCACTTTAGCCTTTTAAACAAGGTCAGTGGCCAGTTTTCTTTAAAATGAACCTAAACATAGGTCTTTTACTCCCAACTCCTAATGTACTCACTGAAGGCTGAAACCTTCACCTTCTCATTGTAAACACTTAGTCTTAACTTGACTGCCCAAACCTTTTTTACCTCTTAAAAAGCTTTGAATATATTAACCAATAATAATTTTCCAATCAGTATACATCAAACTTCCTTAGTTTCTCTTCTTATTAATACTTAACTGAAAGGCCCAATTTCTGGGTGAATAAACAAAAACTTTTTAAGTAGTTCCCTCAGTAAAATGTAAAAAAAAAAAAAAAAATCACAACAGCAGCAACAAAAAGAAAAACCTTCAGGCTTGGTTCTTATAGCTCAGTGGTTAGGGCACCAGCCACATACACAGAGGCTGGAGGTCTAGGCCTTCTAAACAACAATGACAACAACAACCAAAGAAAAAAACCAAACAAACAAACAAAAAAAACACACAACCCTCCAGAGAAACTACTATCATCCTTTTTCTTTTTTTCAGTCAGAGTCTCACTTTGTCGCCCTAGGTAGAGTGCTATTGTGTCACAGCTCACAGCAACCTCAAACTATTAGGGCTTAAGCGATTCTCTTGCCTCAGCCTCCCAAGTAGCTGGGACTATAGGTTCTAACCACAATGCCTGGCTATTTTTTGGTTGTAATTATCATTGTTGTTTGGCAGGCCCAGGCTGGGTTCAAACCCACCAGCTCTGGTGTATGTGGCTGGTGCCCTAGCAGCTTGAGCTACAGGCGCTGAGCCTGTCATCCTTTTTGAAGGCCTTCTGCAGTTGTTGCTGTCCACTATCAATTCATGTTTATGCAGTATCTGTATCTATAGCCCAAGAAATGCCCAAGATAACTTTGTAGGAAAACAATGCACATCCACAGGGCTACAGTATGAAACAGCACTTATTTCAGCTAAGTAACAGATTTTAGAAATGTCATGTTAACTGAAAAATAAAAGAGCTTCATTTAATACATTACATTAACAGAAAAGAAAACTAAGAAAATAAGTCCATTTATAATAGAATAAAATACTTAGAAATAAACCTAAACAAGTGAAAGATTTGTATACTTAGAAGTACAGGCTCGGCGCCTATAGCTCAACCGGCTAAGGCGCCAGCCACGTACACCTAAGGTGGCGGGTTCGAATCCCCAGCCAGGACCCGCCAAACAACAAT
>NW_003852399.1:24538799-24547227 GCF_000181295.1 Otolemur garnettii | reverse complement strand
AAAAAAAAAAAAAAAAAGAAGTACAAAACACTGCTAAAAGAAATTAAAGATAACACAGATAGGAAAGATATCCTGGGTTTTAACAAGCTAGAAAACTTAATAGTGTTCAGATATCCATACCACCCAAAGTATTGAACGTAATGCCAATCAAAATCCCAGTAACTTTTTAGAAATAAAAAAAAATTCAAGCTGAGCCTGTGGCGCAGTGAGTAGGGCACTGGCCCCATATACTGAGGGTAGTGGGTTCAAACCTGGCCCTGGTCAAACTGTAACAAAAAAATAGCCAGGCCTTGTGGCAGTCACCTGTAGTCCCAACTACTTGGGAAGCTGAGGCAAGAGAATTGCCTAAGCACAAAAGCTGGAGGTTGCTGTGAGCTGTGATACCATAGCACTCTACCAAGGGCAATAAAATTGAGACTCTGTCTCTTAAAAAGAAAAAAAGAAAGAAGGAAATAGAAAATTTCATCCTATAAATTTACACGGACTCTCTAGGATTGTGAATAGCCAAAAGAGTTTTAACATGGAAGTTGAAGGATTCACACTCGTAATTTCAAAGCATATAACAAAGCTACAGTAATCTAAACAGTGTGGCATTGGCATACACAACCGGACCAATGAAATAGAATGGAGCCCAGAAGTAAACCCTCAACTATACATAGTCAAATGACAAGGTACCAAGAACACTCAACAGGAGCAAAAGCAGTCTCTTCAACAAGTGACGCTGGGGAAACCAGATTTCCATGTGCAAAAGGATGAACTGGACCTGAATTTTTATATATAAAAATTAATTCAAAATGAACTAAAGACCTAACTATAAGTCCTAAAACTATAAAACACTTCCTACAGGGAACATCAGGAAAGCTTCATGATACTGAATTTGGCAATAATTTCTTGGATATGACACTTAAAACATAGGCAACAAAAGCAAAAATAGATAAATGACACTACACTACTTAAAAACACTACAATCAACAGACTTTAAAGGAAACCTATAAAATGAGAGAAAGTATTTGCAAATCCTACATCTGAAAAGAGGTTAATAACCAAAATATATAAAGAACTCCTACAACTCAGAAACAAAAAGCCCAAATAACACAATTAAAAAATGGTCATAGTACTTGAATAGACTTTCGTCCAAAGAAAACATACAAATAACCAACAAGCATGTGAAAGATGCTCAACACTATTTATCATCAGAAAAATGCAAATCAAAACCACAATGACATCTCAACTAACACCAATTAGGATTGCTACTATCAAGAAAACAGAAAATTACAAGTGTTTGCTGGAATGTGTAGAAATTGGAACCCTTGTGCATCACTGGTGGGATTGCAAAATGGTACAACTGCTTTGGAAAACAGTATGGAGATTCCTCAAAAATCATTAACATGATATAGCAATTGCACTGGGTACATATCTAAAAGAATTGAAAGTAGTGTCTCAAAAAAGTAATTGGATACCCATGCTTACAGCACCACTACTGACAACAGCCAATGGGGGTAGAAGAAACCAATGTCCGTGAAAGAAAGAACAGATAAGCAAAATCCTGTCACATGCTATACAACATGGATGAACTTTGGAAGCATACATAATGCTAACTGAAATAAACCAGTCACTAAAAGATAAATACTAAATGATTCCATGTGAAGCATTTAAAGTAGTCAAATTCACAGAAACAAAGTGTAATGGTGCTTGCTAGGGCACCAAGAGAAGAGAAAAAAGAGCAGTTGTTGAATAGGTACAGACTATGGAATTTCTGGTTTATACAACACAAAAGTTCCAGAGATCTGTTTCATAATAATGTGAATATGCTTAACACTACTGAACTGTATACTTAGAAATGGTTAAGATGATAAATTCTATATTTTTATACCACAATTTAAATAAAAATCTAAAAATTCATTGAAAACTGAAACAAAGTGTTATCAAAGAAAGCACTATCAGAGAAAGTAGATATGTTTTCTTTTCAGGTCATCTACATTTAGGACAATTAAGCAACAAAAAATAAGATAGGATCAATGAAACAAACAGGCATTCAAATCAACTAGCAAATCAGCATTTATACTTCATAGTTTCCTCTAAGTTGTAAAACCTAAGTCTTTCAAGGCAGCGCCTATGGCTTAAAGGAGTAGGGCGCTGGCCCCATATGCCGAAAGTGGAGGGTTCCAACCCAGCCCCAGCCAAAAACTGCCAAAAAAAAAAAAAAAAAAAAAACCTAAGTCTTTCAGGTAGAACTATACTCTTTTGGAAATTTTAAACATTCCAAAGCTAATATTATTTCAACTTGAAAACAGGGAGAACCAAACCAAAGAGTCTCAAAAATATGTAATATGAGTAACTAAATGTCCTAGTTTGCTTGCGACATAGTGCCAGGTTAAGCTTATTGTCTATGTCTAATCATTAATTCCACTAAAAAATGTCCCTTTCAACAATAAATTATACAACCAACATAGACAAAAGGGAAGACTTAATAGTTTCACCAAGGAACATATCCATTTTTTTTTCCCAAGCAAAATAATGGTAGAAACCTGATCGGATATATTATCCAAGTATGTATCTGCTCCTAGGCAGACGTTACAAGCACCAGAAACTCAAATCTCCAAGTAGATGAGCTCCACAAATAAGACAAGCCAAGATAACAGAGAAGAGTGAAGAATGTATGCCTATCTAAAAACATTTAAATTCTTTTCTTTAAGCACTGCTGATTCAATCCATTACACCACCAGCAGCTGCCAGTTTATAATCTCTGCTGCACAAAACCTTGATTGAGTTTAGATAAAAGACATCAAAATATCTCTGGTTTCTCCATTCACTTGACTGTTACCATGGAGAATAACATGTTTTTCCACTCTCGCCTACTGAGCAGTGATTCTCCTATCAGAATCCAAACCACCTACTAGTTCCCATACTAACAGAGTTTTGCATGTGGTCACAAAGACAGTACTAGAATCAATGATTCTAGTTCAAGTGTATACTAATTGGAGTTTTGTATGTGGTCACAAAAATAATACTAGAATCAATGATTACTTTTATCTATAAATACAGTGAGCTACATATTTCTTTTTTTTTTTGAGATAGAGTCTCACTATGTCACCCTTGGTAGAGTGCCAGGGTATTACAGCTCACAGCAACCTCAAAACTCTTAGGCTTAAGCGATTCTCTTACCTCAGCCTCCCAAGTAGCTGGGACTATAGGCACCCGCCACAACGCCAAGCTATTTTTTGTTGCAGCTGTCATTGTTGTCTAGCTGGCCCAGGCCAGACTCAAACCTACCACCCTCAGTGTATGTGGTTGGTGCTATAACCACTGTGCTATGGGCGCCGAGCCATAATTTTTAATATTAAACTTAAAATACTGGGAAAACCTGTTTCTATTTTCTGTAGTCTGCTTATCAAGTTAATCCTATAATCTCAGTCAAGGTACACAGAATAACCTGAAATCAACTAAGAAAATCACACTTGTATAAAATTAGTCCACAGTCTCCAAACTCAAATCCCATGGGCTGAGGAATTTTTTTTTTTTGAAACAAGAGTCTCACTCTGTTGAACAAGCTAGAGTGCAGTGCCATCACTCTACCTCACAACAACCTCAATCCCCCTGCCTCAGCCTTTGGAGAAGCTGGGACTACAGACACCTGCCACTACATCCAGCTAATGTTTCTATTTTTTGTAGAGATGGGAGTATGGCTCTTGCTCAGGCTGGTCTTGAACTGCTGAACTCAAGCAGTGTTCAAAGTTCAGGATGAGGGCTAAGATTTCAGGCACAAGCCACCATGCCCTGCCATGGGCCAAGTCTTATCCATATATTTAGGTGGTTCTTTTAAAAAGTAATGTAATACTAGCACTCAAGGAGGCTGAAGCGGGCGTATTGCTTGAGTAGCCAGCCTGAGCAAGAGCCAGATCCTGTCTCTAAAAACTAGCCAGGTGTTGTGGCAGGTGACCATAGTCCAAGCTACTTGGGAGGCTGAGGCAAGAGAATCGCTTAAGCCCAAGAGTTTGAGGTTACTGTGATCTATGACACCACAGCACTCCACCAAGTACAATAAAGTGAGATTCTTGACTCTGTCTCAAATAAATAAATGAATAAATAAATAAATAGTAAACACCTCACCAAAAACAAGAAGTCTGAGAATCTGTCACAGTCAAGAGGGGTCTAAGAAGAAATGCTGACTAAATGTATTGTGAAATATTGAATGAGATCCTAGAACAAAAAAAAGTACCTAAGTAAAAACTAAGAAAATGTGAGTAACCTATGGACTTTACTATCAATATTCATTCATTCTTTGCAATAAACGTATCATAGTAATATAAGATTTTAATACTAGTGAAACTAAATATATAGGAATCTTTAGTACCATCTTTGTAATTTTTCTATCAGAGGAAAAATTGTCTAAAACTATCTCAAAATAGAAAGTTTATTTTTAAAGTTTAATTTAAAATATATATACACCAGTGTATGCACAGACATGTGCACATACACTGTGTCTGATGTGTGTGACTCCTGGAAATGTATGTAGTGTACATTTCCAAGAAAACATCAATTAGTTCCAACATGTAAGTCAAGAGATTTCATGGCTTGGCACCTATAGCTCAACCGGCTAAGGCACCAGCCACGTACACCTAAGGTGGCGGGTTCGAATCCCCAGCCCGGACCCGCCAAAACAACAATGATGGCTGCAACCAAAAAATAGCCGGGCGTTGTGGTGGGCGCCTGTGGTCCCAGCTACTTGGGAGGCAGAGGCAGGAGACTCGCTTGAGCCCAGGAGTTGGAGATTGCTGTGAGCTGTAATGCCACGGCACTCTACCCAGGGGGACAGCTTGAGGCTCTGTCTCAAAAAAAAAAAAAAAGATATTTCATATAAAAATCCAAATTTATATGTTTCCTTAAGACAAAAAAAGGTGGAGAGGGAAACAGGGGTTTGGATAAGGCAACCATGGCCCTGTACTTTCCAATGATAAAAATCAGCTTATCAGCTGCCTCCTTTAAACATGGAGAATCCACAGCCCAGGCAACAGGGAGACCATATCTCTACAAAAAATATTTTTAAAAATTAGCCAGGCATGATGGTAGTACATGGCACATGCCTATAGTCCCAGCTACTTGGGAGGCTGAGGCAGAAGGATCTCTTGAGCCAGGACTCTGAGTTTGCAGCAAGCTCTCATGCTGCTGCTGCTGCACTCTAACCCAGTCAACAGTGAGACTCTATCTCAGACAGGGCATCCAGTTTGTCAGAATCCTACCAACTGCCACCTTACCCACCTTTTACAAATACCTGCTTGGCTTCTACATTTTAAATTGTGTTCTTGGCTCGGCGCCTACAGGTCAGTGGTTAGGGTGCCAGCCACAAGCACTGGGGTTGGTGGGTTCAAACCCAGCCCAGACCTGCTAAACAACAATGACAATAACAACAACAAAAATAGCCAGGTGTTGTGGTGGGCTACTTGGGAGGTGAGGAACAAGAATGACTTAAGCTCAAGAGTTTGAGGTTGCTATGAGCTGTGACGCCACAGCACTCTACCAAGGGTGACATAGTCAGACTCTGTCTAAAACAAATAAATAAATAAAAATATATTGTGTTCTAATTATTAGCTCAGATTAAGCCCTGAAGGAATAGAGTAGCTAAGTCCAATGAAAAGCAGCTTATACCTATGAAGTCCAGTGATAAGAACAGAATATAAAAGAAAAAAATGAAGAGAATACAATTTTTTGCTACCAACAGCTCCATTTTAACCTTACTATTAAATACAAATAAACTCCCTTCTCTTTCCCCAAATAAATTTGGTGCTCTTACCCTTAAAAAGCTGGTTTAAAATGAGCTTAACAAAAAATATCTAGATTTTTTACTTATATCCCAGGATAAATTTGAAATAATTAATAAGGAGAGAAAGCAGCAACTAGAAATCTTTAGCATACCTGTTAATTTCAAAATACAAAGGAAAATACATTAAAAGAAATGCCATGCAGTCCTAGGGATGATCAGCCAAAATAAATTATCAATTCTCAATTTTCCATCCCAATGGAAAAGAAAAACACTATCAGTTACCCTAAAATCTTTCAAATAAAGACCACTCACTCCTTTATAGGATACCTTTTAGGACCAAAAATGAGCAAGCCTGGACCTTGCAAAACAGAGGGGTAGAGACCAAGGTCTGTTGAGACAGTCTCTTTCCTATTGGATTATATATGTAAATCTGAGGTTAAAGAGTCCCCTTTGAGGACTCAAAAAATCTCCCTGTCTTAAAGTCTCTTAATATGTAACTCATAAACTTCTTTACAGTTTATTACAACTAACACAGAAATAGAAAAATAAAACTTCCATACAAATCATAGAAAACTTTATTATGAAAGAAAATAGTTTGACTCTGAAAGTTTTTTCTTACTTTCACCATCAACAAACTGAGAGTTTTCATACAGCCCAAGAAAAACAATTAGCCTTTTAGTGTTTATACTTTGTAGACATCTGCAAACCCAAATAAAAGTTTAAAAAAAAAAAAAAAGACTGACTCGTAAGCACTACGACATTTTTCAGTATTCAATTCATGGACACAATGCTAAATAAAGCTTGCACAGTCTGTTCTTTTGGGGGGGAGGGGTGGAACAAGACAGAAAAGAGAGGGTGGAGGAAGTATAGTGAAGTATGGATAAGGGGGGGCTCAAAAAACTAGTAATTTTCCTTGCATTTTAACGTCATAAAACTAACCCTTAGATGCAGTAAGTCTATGAGGGTTTTAGTCAAGCTCAAGCTCAAATACTACTATATTATATTTCTTCTATACTTTATTAGCAAAGTTATAAAATTCTACTGTTCCATTTCAATTATCCTGTCATATATTCTACTCTAAGTGGTTACAACCAAGTTTTGTTTATTACAAAAAGAGGATTTAAATCTAGGACAATTCGAACAACATAATAAATGTGTTATAAGCCGCAGAATAAAACAAATTTCCATGAGACCATAATGATATAATGAATAGAAAAACAAATAGAATAGAATGCAAAAGAAATAAATGGGAAGGAGTGAAAATTCTTCCTTACAATTGGCTTCCAATTAATAAATATAGAAGAAATGACGTAGAAAAAAATTTTTTTAATTACTGTTTGACCAACACAACAGTAACAAGTGATTCAGGCAAAACCATCATCAATAGATATGCAAATCAGTTAGCAATAATATGATGAAAAATAGGGTATTACACAGTCCCAAAGTATATCCTCACAAAATACATATTAATGACAAAAGGGAAAGAGCAACTTTACATTGGGGAAACCAGTAAGCACCACCTTACCTAAAGTAATCAGAGATAACATTCTTCCTAATCAACATCACGTGACACGTGATCTGACGTACTGAAAAGGCATCATCATTGCTTCTGCAGTATTTGCACCAAAAATGAACTACTTGGGTTTAATTGTGGGGAAAAAATAGGCAAATCTAAGCATTCTACAAAATGACCACTAGTTTTTCAAACTCATCAGGGTCCTGAAAAAGAAAGACTGAAAAACAGGCCCAGAATGGAGGAGACTGAAGAAGCATGACCACTCCAGTAAATGCAAGTGACCGGAGAAAAGGTATTAGTGGGAGAACTGGCACAATTCAAATGAACTCTGTAGATTAAGCAATGATCAATATTAATTTGGGGGGGTGTTTCTGTATGTTGTTTTCTTTTTGTTTGTTTTGTTTTTAAAAGAAACCTGGTGTAGCTCTGTTGCCCAGGTTAAGAGTACAGTGGTGAGATAATAGGTCAATGAAGCATCGAAGTCCCAGGCTCAAATGGTCATCCTGCCTAAACCTCCCCAGTAGCTGGACCATGCCCAGCTAACTTTTCTGTATTTTTTTTTCACCACTATATTAAAGAGGATTTCTTTTCTTTTCTTTTTTGTTTTTTAAAGATCTGGAGTCTGGCTGTATCATCCAAGCTGGTCTCAATCTCCTGGGCCTCATGGGATGTTCCTGCCTCTGCCTCCCTCAGTGCCGAGATTATAGCCATGAACCACCACACTTAGCCAATGTCTTGGTTTTAATAATATGATTACATAAGATGTTAGCATTTAAAGAATCCAAGTAAAAGGTATATAGAAATTTTTTGTGCTATTTTTACAACTTTTTAGAAAGTCAAATGATCTCAAATGAAAAGTTCAATTTAAAAATAAACCATGAGATTAGGAATAAATGCTACTACAGAAACTGATAAGCTAAACTAGGGATTTAGCAAATTTTTCTGTAAAGGGCCAACCAGTAAATAGTTTAGGCTTTGGGAGTTAAACAGTTTCATCTCTGTTGTCATTGTCACAAAAGCATACATGGTTAAGTATGGCTGTCTTTCAATAAAAACAGGAGGGACTGGATTTGGCCCCAGAGACTATACTTTACTGATCCTTAAACTAAACAAAAAAATTTATCTTTTTTTTTTTTCTCCAGACAGAGTCT
>NW_003852399.1:24506468-24538419 GCF_000181295.1 Otolemur garnettii | reverse complement strand
AGGAGGGACTGGATTTGGCCCCAGAGACTATACTTTACTGATCCTTAAACTAAACAAAAAAATTTATCTTTTTTTTTTTTCTCCAGACAGAGTCTCACTCTTGTCACCCTCAGTAGAATGCCGTGGAGTCACAGCTGACAGCAACCTCAAACTCTTGGGATCAAGCAATCCTCTTGCCTCAGCCTCCCAAATTGCTGGAACTACAGGCATGCACCACAACACTCAACTAATTTTCTATTTTTTTTAGAGATGGGTTTTCACTCTTGCTCAGGCTGTTCTCCAACTCCTGAGCTCAAGCAATCCACCTGTCTCAGCCTCTCAGAGAGCTGAGATTATAGGCATCAGCCACTGTACCCAGACAGAAATTTATCTTTTAAGGGAACATATTATTTAATATAACTATATGACAAATAATAGTTATTCTCTCTTAAATGAATACAAATTTTTCTAGGTTTATCAAAGGAAATGAAATTTCATTTTTTATTACATCTTAGTTTCAGATTCTTTTATGATATACTGTGTAACTAAGATTATTAAAAGAAGATATATATACTTCACTGAGACCATAGGTATTATTTCCTACTAATAAGCTAGAGGATGCCCCCAAGTAAATGACCTTCCTCCCACTCCAAAATACATTTAGTTCAGCATGAAAACATAAAAGCAAAAAATTAAACATTTAAGGATCCCAATTTTTAAATCTAACTTTGCCTACAAATTCAGTGTCAAAATATAAAAAGCTCCTCCTCCTCCCCTTATGTTTCAAATCAATTTATATTGCTTCTAGTTGTTGTACTTCTCTCTGATTAGCTTCTGAATACACATGCTGACTGATTGAAGTGATATTATCTAATCATTAACTGGGTATTTTCAGAAAATCTGGCCCTTCAAGAATCAAGGTATTAAAATGAATGAAAGCATCTAGTTTGGAATTTGTATATAGTTTGGTTTAACAGTATATAAACTTTAAATAAATTGGTAAAGGAGCTGGTATCTACTTTAAAAGATACATTTTACAAACATATTCCAAAAGTACAAACAATTTTATGGAAGACTATAAAAGGTTTAATTACATAATTTACAACTAGCTCATTAGATTAATTCAGAAAGAACTAGTAGCTCTGCAGGGTGGTGCCTGTGGCTCAGTGAGTAGGGTGCCAGTCCCATATGCCAAGGGTGGCGGGTTCAAACCCCGCCCTGGCCAAACTGCAACGAAAAATACTCAGGCATTGTGGCAGGCACTTTTAGTCCCAGCTACTCGGGAGGCTGAGGCAAGAGAATCGCCTAAGCCCAAGAGCTGGAGGTTGCTGTGAGCTATGATGCTACGGCACCTCTACCGAGGGCAATAAAGTGAGACTCTGTGTCTTTGAAAAAAAAAAAAAAAAGAACTAGCAGCTCTGGATACCAGAAAGCAATAGATATTTGTAATACAAGATTAAGTCACAAGAAATGACCAAAGATAAAATCATTTAAAATTCTAAATGACATAAGTAACATTATAAACACATGCAAACATTATATACTTTTTTTTTTTTTTGAGACAGAGACTATGTCACTCTAGGTAGAGTGCTATGGCATCATAGCTCACTCACAGCAACCTCAAACTCTTGGGCTTAAGCAATTCTCTTGCCTCGGCTTCCCAAGTAGCTGGGACTACGGGTGCCTTCCATGACGCCAGGCTATTTCTTTGTTGTAGTTGTCATGGTTGTTTAGCAGGGCCAGGCCAGGTTTGAACCCACCAGCCCCAGTGTATGTAGCCAGTGCCCTAACCACTGAGAAGCCTTATATACATTTTTTTCAAGGTCATGAAGCTAAGTTCATTGTAATTAGCCAAGTGGGTTATTTTTATCATGGTGGTTCATCATGAGCCGTATGGGCTCCTGCCCTGAGTTCAGGAGAGTTTTCTTTACTCCATCACTAGATGTTATTAAAGATGATTCCCACTCAGAGCTAGAACACTCACAAGACAATGGCAAGTATTAGCTGATGCCTTCAATGGACCACAACTTACCCCAGTGTATTTCCTGCCAGCCTACCCAGAGTCTCAGAACCTGAGAGAAACCATGGGGAGTCACTTGTTCTACCAGGCCTCGATGTCCTCCCTGCCCCCGAGTTGCTGTTCAACTTTGACCTAGGGAAAAATAAAAAGATAAAATAATCATAGAATAGTCCCATACTGCTTAGTAACAAAATTAAAATTCCAGGACTCACTGTTCTGGGACTTACTTTGGTAAAATACCAGCCTAAGGATTCCCTGATTATTACTAATGAACTTTATATTTCACATCAAAGAGCAAACATAACATCTTGTAGCCTAACATTAGTTTAGATCCTAAAACATCCTTTCTGGAGCGGAAGTCCCCCAAAGTTAATAACAATTTAGCATTCTTTCCGGTTGAAACTGTTTCCATGTTTTAAATGCAAATGAATGTTAAATAGTAAATTATACTTTAGATTTTTTTATATTAATCATGCTTTCCTTAGAAGCAGCCAACTGAAACTCATACATTATCTAGTATCCTTTTTCATAAACATGCTGTAATTTTTAAAGACCAAAATTTTTAAAACCCTAGTTATTTTCAAATTGTGTTATTTAATCTAGGAATATGAAAGAAAGAAAACACAACTACAAAATCATTTTAATCAGAGTAAACCTGACATGGGACCTACCAACCATGTAATATCATTCTTCTGGCAACCCATTCCTGTTAAGTGGAAATTGGCTCCTCTGCTGCTTTTAATGTTAATATTTTGGCTATAAATCACTGTTTGCATAAAAATCAGAATCAAACTACAAAGCAATCATTTCAATCTATTTTAAGTGCCTGATTTTCTACAATGCTTTTCTTTGTGAGTTACCCAAAACAAAATGTGGGTTTATATACAATAACAACCTCTAAGAGCTAAATACATGGTAAATAAAAGGGATATAATTAATATCTTACCCATCATTATTATCAGGTTTACCCAATTCCAATCTGTCTGGCTGTACCGAAAAACCAATCCTGCAAACTCTACCATCCTAAAAGCAAAGAAAATAGAAGAAACTCTCAAACTAAAAATGTATACAAAAATTTGACTTTATTCAACAAAGAGATTCTGTGCCAATGACTGTCAATTGAAAAAAGAGCAAGAAAGCTCCCTTCCAGAATATACTCACACTTGAGCTGAGGAAATCTGACATACATACATACATACATACATACATTATCAAGAAGCCGGCAGAAAGTAATTTAAAACATCTCAATCTGACACAACTTAGAGTAAGAAATGATTGAATATCAGGAACGTTCCCACTCTGTTAGTAACAAGTTTCAAACTCTAGTAAATCACTTAAGCTTTCTCTGAGCCACAGAATTTATAAAATAATTAAAGAAAATGGGCAATCTTTGAAATTGCTCTTTCAAGTGGTTAAAAAGGAAGAAATATGATGTACAATTATATTCTAACAGCTGATTTTCCATTTCTCTACCTTAGACTAAGTAAGTTACCTCAAGAAGAAAAGCAGCATGATTTGGTCCCACCACACATTGTTTAATAGTAGCCTGTTCCAATACATTCAAAGGGGGGTGGCTAGAGGATAAAAAAGAAAAAATGTATGTAAATGAAATTATTTTTTAAATGGTGAATACATCCTAGAGTCTTTTCTTAAATCCAATTAAAGTAACAGCAAAACCTGTTTTAAAAAAAAAAAAAAACTAGTATTTACATATTTTAAAATTATTTTAAAATAATAGTTGAAGAGTTAGAAATATGCCACCTCTATAATCATTATAGTTCCTTGGTAAGCCAGATTTTTAAAAAATATGAATGTAAGCTGTAATTCAAATAAACTCAACTCATAAAAAGTTAATGGTTATATTAAAAGATTCTTAATAATCATATTAACATTAGTCATGTTAGGTTACTGCCTAACTTGGAGTTCTTTTTCCTAATAGAAACCATTCTTTGTCAGAAAATTTTAAAGATCTTACAATTCATACCTGTTTAAATTATATTTGTTCAATTTCTCTGAAACTTCCCGTAACCTTTAAAAACAAAACAAAACATAAATAAACTCCATGTACATATCCTTTGTAAACAAAACAGTTCTGACAGGTATTTGGATCATTATTTTGGGGATTTCCAATATTAATACACAAAACTATTACTATGAGAAAACATTTTTTTCTTTCACTTTTTCCTCAAAAAGATCATAAGCAGACTCTGCAATTCCCTTCCCTCACCACCCCATTAGCAAGCTCAATAACAATAATCATCACCGTATTAATCCCATCTTTAAAACAATGAAAAAACAGAACCAATGCCCAACTGAAAGCTCATTTTCAAAACTGTGCTATGCATGTCAGAAGAGATTCTTCAGTGTACATGGATATCATGAAATGAAAATACTTGGGAAGCATAGATCTATTAAGAATTTAAAACAATGGGATAGAAAAAGCCAGAAAAACCTAACTGATTTAAGGGACTGACTCGAGTCCTTCAGGGGTCTTTTAACACAAAACTGAACAAATTAGAGCATCAATGCCCTTATCTATAAAGCAAGTGTAACACCTTCCATTTCAAAGAAGAGTTCAAAAGAATGTTGAAAATGCTTAGAAAAATGTTAAAGAGCTACCCAACAAAGAGACATTAACTTGTATTTTCTATTATGATTTTGCTGTTTCCCTCATGGGTACAGTCTTGAATTAGTATAAAATACTATAATAAATAGCTAAATTAAACTAGGCATTTTGTCAACTGAAGGGAATCGCATTAAAATGTAGGGGTAGCGCCTGTGGCTCAGTGAGTAGGGCGCTGGCCCCATATACCAAGGGTGGCGGGTTCAAACCTGGCCCCAGCCAAACTGCAAAAAAAATAACCAAGTGTTGTGGCAGGCACCTGTAGTCCCAGCTACTCAGGTGGTCGAGGCAAGAGAATCACCTAAGCCAGGCGTCCTCAAACTGTGGCCCGCCTAGGACATTTACCCAGCCCGTTGGGTGTTTTTCCCATCACTGCCTGTCCTGCTTAGCAGTCCAGCCCTCCAACGGTCTAAGGGACAGTGTACTGGCCTCCTGTTTAAAAAATCTGAGGACCCCTGGTAAACCCAAGAGCTGGAGGTTGCTGCGAGCTGTGACACCACAGCACTCTACCAAGGGTGACAAAGTAAGACTCTTGTGTCGTTAAAAAAAAAAAGTGAAGACGTAAACCAAATGTAGAGATTCCCTACCAAAAAAAAAATAATAATAATTAGATGGGCGTGATGCTGCATACTTGTACTCCTAGCTAAGGCTGAGGCAGGAGTTGCACTGAACTAAGATCATGTCACTGCACTCCAGCCTGGACAACAGAACAAGACCCTATCTCTTAAAAAATGAGAGACAGACTGATTTCAATTCTATTAAGTTATCAAAACAACTATCTTATCTTTTAAAGCTTCTCTCAGAAATATTAATATTTCTCTTAAAAGCAAACTGAGAATTTTAGAAAGCAATGGGAAAAAAGTAAAACACAACAGGAAGCTGAGGCAGGAATCCTGCTTGAGCCCAGGAGTTTGAGAGTGAAGCGAAATATGATTATGCCACTACACTATAGCCCAAGCAATAAAGTGAGATTCTGTCTCAAAAAAAAAAGAATGAAATCAAATTTCAATCATTTGTACTAACAGATGAAAGTGTTATACTCCAAAATATAAATCATAAAATAAAGCCAGCTTAAGATTTAAAGGCTGCAACAAATCATATAATCTATGGGCAAATAACCTAAAGTTAAAGTATTTCAATAAAAGATTCTGTGCAAGAGCCAGCTGTCCTTTAACTTGTCCTATGAATTCTATCTTCTGTTCACTACTGAAGAGCATCCTTCAAACACGCACATTAACTATCTAATACCAAATTGCTTTCAGCAGCTAAAATAATTTTCGAATGATGCCATATTTTATTTTCTCCCAAGAAGTAGTCACTGATGACTTTATTCTCATTCCTCAAGAAACAGCAATTGATCATGTATGATTTGTCCCCCAATATAACACATTTTCATTTCTGTAGTTCAGTTTTATATTTATTTCATTAATAAAATATGTTTTTACTGGTCTCAAAAAGTTAAGCTTTTTTACCAAATTCTAGTGTGCCCATTTACAAGGCACATTTCTGTGTTCCAAGACAAGATAAAACACTGTGTGAGAGTAATGCATTGTGGGACTCATGAGCTGAGACACTGACTAGAAAAATGAAAAAATAAACTGGGGGGGACTCCACTATGGAAAATAACAGCACCCTTTAGAAGACTGTGAAAAGAAGCAAGAACTCTTGTTTCCTTGGCCTATGAGTAATTTACAAAAAATTTTCACCAGACTAGAGCCAGTGTGTGAGAAAGAACTAAGAAAGGTTTTACTTCCCCAAAACCACAGTAGTGACACTTTCAGAAGATATTTATTCCCTGGCATAGAACTAAACCCATTCATTTCCATTCCTTTGTTATATGCCTAAAACTGTCCCTAGAGCTTTCACAAAGCACAGTATGGAGGGGGAACTAAATTTGTCAGACTTTTTTTCAAACCTGTACAATAATTAAGATTCAGAATTAAATGCTGCTTCCTTGGCTTCAAATTATCATTCCATGTAGTTATTTTAAAACTAAAATAAGTACTGAGCATACTGAAATCCTAGAATTACACTTAATAACCCAAGAACTCAAAAGCAAACTTCAGGTACCAGGGAGAGAGAAAAGGGGAATGGTTACTGCTATCAATTAAATTTGCTAATCTTATGGGCGGCGCCTGTGGCTCAGTGAGTAGGGCACCAGCCCCATATACCGAGGGTGGTGGGTTCAAACCTAGCCTCAGCCAAACTGCAACAAAAAAAATAGCCAGGTGTTGTGGCAGGTGCCTGTATTCCCAGCTACTCGGGAGGCTGAGGCAAGAAGATCACCTAAGCCCAAGAGCTGGACATTGCTGAGAGCTATGACGCCACAGCACTCTACTGAGGGTGACAAAGTGACTCTGTCTCTAAAAAATAAAATAAAATAAATAAATTTGCTAATCTTAGAAAACATGGTAATACTCCTACCCACATCTGAAATGCACACCAATCTAGACTGGAAATAATACCCACTAAATAGCAACCAAGCTGGGGGTCACTCCCAGCTCATCTACTACTAACTAGACTCACCTAAGTCCACTATATTTCAGGTTCTTATATATATGAGAAAGGACTATTAGTCACCTTTGGGTTCTTTTCAGTCCTGAAATTCTTATGAATGTATGAAAAGCAAATATATCAATGGAAGATATATATGTAATGCTTACATAGAAATAGCACTTACTGTCATATTCAATTTTATCTTATCTGAAACTTTCATATACAAGTGGATTTTATATGGACACTTTACAGTGTTTCCTTAAAATATCAGATTTTGTAATTCTTAAAAATTCAATCCCTAATTTTATATAAAATGTATCATTCTTTCAAATCTCAAGACAGTTTCTCATGATTAAACTGACCCTACATATTAATTTACATGAATTACATGAAGATAACAGTGGCAAATAAACCTTCACAGAAAAAAAAGTAAGCTGCAGAAGTGGTTTCTTTCACATTACAGCGTACTCAACAGATATGCAAAACACAGAATCACTACGGGCCAATGATCACATTCATTTACATTTAGTAAGTTACTCTGTATTCGTCTACTATAAAGGATCATCATACAATGCTTACTAAAAGTTATTCTCTATTATTTTTTCTCACAGAAATATTTGATGTTTTCCCTTTTTTAAAATAAAAGGTAAACCACACTAGAGCTCACCAATTCTATTTCAGAATTAATCATTACATGTGGTTACGATGAAAAACAATTTTAAGAGCCTAACATTACAAAAATAACCTCATAACTCAGCATTTAATCTCATTCAAGGACAGACAGGTAAGCCTTTGTGAACTGGCTATAACACACAATAGATAAGTTAGCAAAAAGCTTCTGACTTTTACTGCTCCTACACTGCTAACCCTATTTTTATTCTATATTCTGAATAAATACCCTATTTTTACCCCCTTAAATGTATAGATTATACAGATTCAGAAATTGAAATTTTTTCTTTAAAGCACGAAGCTAACAGCAAACTGATAACAGAGAGACAAGAAAACAAAGTATAACAACACTTGCCATAATAACGTAACATTTACACATAACATTTTTCACTGCTACTCTTGAAATCCCCTATAGTTTCACTCTCCTTTCCCCCCAAATTGAACATTACAATTTCAAAGATAATTCATCTTCTCATTGATCAACTGTGAACAGCATTTAGCCTAAGTTCTTCACTTTTATAACTCTCTACCCACCCCCATCATGTAACGCTATCTGCATCTTCAGACATGCACACCTAAACTGGATTTAAACCTGATGAATCTTTCTTGCTGAATTTCTGAAAAAAAATAAAATTGAGCTATATATACTTAAATCCTCAAAAGACTCCAATTCTCAAAAACATGAAGATATTCTTGACATCACAACCTCATACCTACACATGGGACTGCTGGAAAAAGCACACCCCCACTTGCGTTTCCAGTTTCTTGACATCAACTCAACAGAGGAAAGTGCCATGATCTGCCACCAATGCATTTCTTCCAGTCTCATTCCTACTTATTTTCCTCTCATTTCAAATACTACTTCCTCCATAAACTTTTCTTGGTGGTCCTAATCTTCCTCCTGCAGAAGTTTACAACTTCTCTTACAGACCTTCACTATTTTACTTTTTTTTTTTTTTTTTTTTTTTTTGGAGACAGAGTTTCAAGCTGTTGCCCTGCACAGAGTACCTTGGCCTTATAGCTCACAGCAACCTGCAACTCAGGCTCTGGCAATCCTCTTACATTCTAGTCATGTTCCTGTCAAAAGTGTTTTCATAGACTCTAAACAAAGAATATAGCTTATCAAGTCTTTCCTGACCTTTCTACTTAGTTGGATTCAGTTCCAACAGTAAAAAAAGTACATTATTGACATGTAACCCATTTCAGAGGCAAAAAAGGTTCCCGATATTAATCTCAACAAAACTAACTCCCCACGTCTTCCTTCTCTCAGTAATGAGTAAGCAAGAGGCTGGGATGGCTCAGCCTGCAATCCTAGCACTCTGAGAGGCCAAGATGAGAGGATGCCTTAAGTTCGGGAATTTTAGACCAGCCTAATCCAGAGCCAGACCCCATCTCTACTAAAAAATAGGAAAGAAAAAAAAAAAATAGCTGGATGTTGTTGTGGTAGGTGCCTGTAATCCCAGCTACTCAGAAGGCTAAGGCAGGAGGATCACTTGAACGAAGAGTTTGAGGTTGCTGTGAATTAGGCTGATACCAGGGCACTACAGCCAGGGCAAAAGAGACTCTGCCTCAAAAAGAGGGTGGGAGGCAAAAATAGTGAGAATATATACAAATTCTTTTCAGATACTGGCCAAGGTAACTTTTATAAACAGACCAGTTAACATGGAGGGAAAATAAAACAATAGCTCACTCAGTAATCATATCAGCAAACTACCTTTTAAGGTGATCCCACCCCAATTCTGGATATCCATTCTTGGAATATAACTTTTACATACTCACACAATTTTATTTTGAAGTAAAAGGCCTAATTATCCATGCACAGAACCAAAGGACAACAGTCAGGAAAGGGTACATACAATATTACATCAAGGACTCCTGAAGAAAACGTCTGAAAATTCACTCCTTTTCATCCACTGAGAATGCCAAGTATTGCCAAAATAGAAATGCAGTACATTAAAAATCTGTGCCCAGGTATATTCTGGTAGAAAAAGAAATACTGCAGGAAAATTTCTGGCATTTCTCCAAAGGCAAGCCCTCTAAATCTTAAAGCCCCAAACACAAGGAGCGGTGGAACTCGTTACACCACCCCGCCCCCAATTTGTTTAAGCAACTACTGTGTTACTAGATAGATGGTACAGACAACAGGTACTAATTAAATCCATCTCTATAGTATATGGTCTGTGGTTACGTCATCATGCATGTCCTTAAGTACAGGCAATCGGTCCTCAACTTTCTCACAATGTTCTTTTATACAACTACTGCACCACACTATGTACATCACTGCCTCTTAACTATTCCTTTGCATGCCAACTGTTTTCACATTATCACTGATATAAAATATCAAACAAAAAAATAGAATAATAAAAAAATCAAACTATCACATAGTGATCCCTATCTGCTAGCCACTGTTAACTGGGGGAAAAGACTATGCTTTGGGCAAAATTGCACAGGTATTTTCAGTTGGTCATTTACTTGTGCTAACATCTAGAAGGCACTACCTACCCCAGCAAACTGAGAGCCTGGAGCTAGCTTATACAATCCAGTTCAGAGGATATCCACCCCCAAATTCCTCACACAGTCCTGGAGGAAACCAATGCCAAACCATGTAAGGCGAGTTCACGGGAGTAGTCCCCTTTAAGGGAGTCTCTGAGCAAGGCTTGGTGGTCCAATTCCAGTGTTTTGGGACACTGGAGCAGAAGGACTGCTTGAAGCCAGGAGTTTGAGACCAGCCTGGGCAACATAGCAAGACCCTGTCTTCAGTAAAAAATTAGCAGGGCTTGGTGGTACATTCCTGTAATCCTAGCTACTCTGGAGGCTGGGGTAGGAGGGCCACTTGGGCCCAGGAGTCCCAAGGCTGACATGAGCTAAGATCGCATTATTCATCAGGTTCATCACACTACTCCAGCCTGGGCAAAAAAAGTGTGACCCTTACTATTAAAGAGAAAAAAAGAAAGGAAGCCAAATGGTTTCCACAAAAAAAGAAACAAAGGAAATCCATAAAAGAAAGTGGCTAGTTGAGCCTGCAACTAAAAAACTGCAAAAATGCTTTTCTTCAACAAATGTTCTTACTTCATAACACAAAATATTAAAATAATCTAAACACACAAAAATTAATGAAGTTTTACTGTTTTATCAAAGAAAAATAAAGTGAAACTGGCCACCACCCCACCACTTGGGGAGAAGAAAAGTATAAGAAAAGTGAAGTATACGATGACCATTATTAGTACAGTTCATGCCAAAAAACCAGTGTTTTACCCACCACTGCTTTCAAACCCATAGCACAAATGCCAAATCAGTGAAAGAGATAGTCTCAGTATTACCATAAAGAATGTTTTGACGTCAGAGCCCCTGTAAGGGTCTTGGGGCTCCCCAGGGTCCACAAACCACACTCTGAGGACTGCCGTAATACATTCAGAAATGCACAGTGCCATTAAAATTACCAACCCTAATAAGAAAAAAATGAGTAATTATTCCTTCTTACTAAAACACTCACAAATGTCGACCAAAATAACACTGTAGTTCTGTACTTTTAAAATGCTTTTCAAATTATATAATTTTTTATTGATAAATAACTTTACTTAGTTATGGTGTATGTGATATTTGATACATGGATACAATGTATGATGACCAAATCAGGATAAATGGATTATCCATCTCCTCAAACATTTGTAATTTCTTTCTACTGAGAACATTCTAAATCATCTCACCTAGCTATCTTGAAATATACAATAAACTATTAATAACTATAGTCACCATACTGTGATATCCAACAAATTATTCCTTCTATCTAAATGTAACTTTGTACCCATTAACCAAGCTCTCTCATCCTGCCCTCCTTACTCTTCCTTGCCTCTAGAAACCATCATCCTGATCTCTACCTCCACGAGATCCACTTTCTTAGTTCCTAGTTCCTGCATGAGTGAGAACATGAGATATTTGTCTTGCTTTGCCTGCCTTATTTTCCTTAACATAATGGCCTACAGGCTGATCCATGATGCAGCAAATGACAAGATTTGTGTGTGTGTGCGCGCACATACATGCACACAACACATTTTCTCTATCTACTCATCTGCTGTTAGAAACTTAAATTGATTCCATATCTTGGCTACAGTGACTAGTGCTGCTATAAACAGAAGTGCAGATATCTCTTTAATATATTGATTTTCCTTCTTTTGGATACTTAAGCAGTGAAACTGCTAGATCATAGGGTAGTTTTATTTTTAGTTTTATGAGGAGCCTCCATTCTGTTTTCTATAACCGCTATACTAATTTATATTCCTACCAACAATATACAAAGAGTTCCCTTTTCTCTTTTTAAAAATGGGGTCCCACTATATTGCTCAGGCATATCTCAAACTCTTGGACTCAAGTGACCCTTCTATACAGTGGTTTTCAATAAGGGAGAGGGCAGGCAGTAGAGGTGAAGATACCAAAAAGGTTATCTATGGTTATCTATTAGGTTATCTATTTAAGGTTTTATATGCAAAAGCTGTATAGTCAATTACTAAAAGTAGGAGGGGGGCCTCCAACTGCCAGTTTACAGACATACTTTAATTGAATCACATGGTAAAAGGTTTAAATATTCTTGGCCAGCTCAGTGCCCATAGCACAGTGGTTACAGCACCAGCAAGGGTGGCAAGTTCAAACCCGCCTCAGGCCAGCTAACGCAACAATGACAGCTGCAACAAAAAAATAGCCGGGTGTTGTAGCGGACACCTGTAGTCTCAGCTACTTGGGAGGTTGAAGCAAGAGAATCACTTAAGCCCAAGAGGTTGAGGTTGCTGTGAGCTGTGACGCCACAGCACTCTACCGAGGACCACATAGTGAGACTCCGACTAAAATAAATGAATAAATTTACTCTTGGTCAACATTTAAAATTGTAGTATTTCAGAGTACTTTAGATTTCCAGCTTCTCTTAAAAAATGAGATCTAGCGGCTCGGCGCGCTAAGGAGCCAGCCACGTACACCTAAGGTGGCGGGTTCGAATCCCCAGCCCGGACCCGCCAAAACAACAATGATGGCTGCAACCAAAAAAAAAATAGCCGGGCATTGTGGCGGGCACCTGTGGTCCCAGCTACTTGGGAGGCGGAGGCAGGAGACTCGCTTGAGCTCAGGAATTAGAGGTTGCTGTGAGCTGTAATGCCACGGCACTCTGCCCAGGGGGACAGCTTGAGGCTCTGTCTCAAAAAAAAATGAGATCTAGCAACTATATTTGTATTCCTCAATCGTGATTAGAAGGCACCTATCCTAGGTTTGAAATCACTGAACACAAGAATTACTACTTAACACTCTGAACAAGGTTATTTCCTTGGTCAAAAGCATCCTAATCTAAACACATTTATCTTTCACAGTCTTACAATTCAGATTTCAGCTTGTACACTGATCCCTTATGTATCTTTACTTAGTCACATTTCACTCAGTCTAAGTCACATTTTATTTAACTTTTGCTGGACAATTTCTAAAATAGCAATCTTACTTTTCTCACTTACCGCCTATACAAAGAAAACTGTAGCTAACATCTGACCCCAAATCACACAAAAGATGGCTTTTGTAAGAGAAAAAAAAAAAACATCTGTCAGCTTCTTAAATCACAGGGACTTATGCTGAATTTTTTTAATGCTTATGAAGATGACAAAGTCCAGTTTATATAATGCATTCTTTTACTCTAAGTGATGCGAGACACTTCCCTTCAAGATGCATTGATGAAAAACAAAAGTTTCTAAATAAATACTGTATTATAAGTTTTGTAAGTGATATAAATTTTTTATGTGAATTTCTTCTAACTATTCCCTCTAAACTGGTTTTTAGTTAACATTACTTTTTTTTTTATTTCTTATAGTAAACTATGTACATTAATGAAATCATGGGGTACAGTGCGCTGTTTTCACATACATTTTGAAATACTCTCATCAAACTGGTTAACATAACCTTCATGTCATTTTCTTAGTTATTGGTTAAGACATTCATACTCTGCTTTTAGAAAAATTCACTTGTACCCTTGTAAGATAAACCACAGAGGTGACCCCACCAATCACCCTCCCTCCTCACCCCCCTCACCAAAAGATTTCTATTAAACCAAAAAGACAATTCATGTTGTAGAGAAACACTCTATAAACTGTGATAAAGAAACATTGCATTATTGCCTTATACCTGGCAAATAATTTCTTCTCCTAAACTGGAAAATATTCTGGTTATAAATTCCTGTAAAGTATCGTAACTATTTCTCCTGATAATGTGAAAGGAGACCAAAATCCCAAATTACTGTGCCATTTCAAAGATAAACACATTCTGAGAAATTAAATGCTCAGCATACACAAAAAAATTAATCATTGTCCTTTAAAGCAAAATCAACTATGTTATTTTTAGCTCCATTCAAAATATGAATAGGGAAAGAATACACATGCCAAATGGACAAGGAGAAATTTGGTAAGAAAAGATAATGGCCTTTATACATTAATTTTTCTGGATAATTTTGTAAGTCTTTCTGTCTTATCTAATTTCATTTTCTTAACAGTAAGACTATATAGACATACAAACATAGAAGAATCAAACTGTGCTAACCAGACTGGAAGCTGCTAATCAAAATGTGTAGTATCCAGTCAAAATTTTTATGAGGAAATACTTGCCCTTTTTTACCTATAAGCCATAATCATATTTGGAATACTTGTGACATCATTCATTAAAGTATCTGCCAAGTGTAGATGATGTATTCAAATCATTACAAACCCAATTTTCATTCTTCATACAAATTAAACGTCTCCTGAGATAACTGACAGACTTCATAGAACAAACACCATCATTTTGCAAGTAATTCATTCCTTGAGATAGAACTGCAAACTGAAATAAATTACCTATAATGAAATCTGATTTTTCCATAGAAACAAGATAATTAGGTTATATTCCTGTCCAAGGATCTTAATGCCATTAGTTGTGTTGCCCTTTCCCTAGCATCGAAGATGAAATACCAGTTTTGCAGCTCGGCACCTGTGGCTCAAGTGGCTAAGGTGCCAGCCACATACACCTAAGGTGGTGGGTTCAAATCCAGCCCAGACCCGCCAAACAACAATGACAGCTGCAACCAAAAAATAGCCGGGCGTTGTGGCGGGCGCCTGTGGTCCCAGCTACTTGGGAGGCTGAGGCAGGAGACTCACTTGAGCCCAGGAGTTGGAGGTTGCTGTGAGCTGTGAAGCCAAGGCACTCTACCCAGGGGGATAGCTTGAGGCTCTGTCTCCAAAAAAAAAAGAAAGAAATACCAGTTTTGCTGCCTTTGAAACAAGTCATTTTACATCCTGAGCTGCTGTCCCACCAGCCAGACCATCACACCTACCATATTGTAAGGGACAGCTTGATGCAGTGGGGAAAAGAGCATGCTGTGGGTTTCGTTCCATCTCCACTGTTAACTGGCTCTGGAACTCTGGTAGAGCTTCCTTTAGCTGTCCAGAGCTAACTCTATTAAAGATAAAATTACTTGTCTGCTATAAGGATTCAAGATAATTTTTTAATGTACCTTGAAAAGAGGTAAACACTTAATGGCTCAATAAATGGCAGCCATTATCAACATTATTATTCTATATTTTTCATCCTTGGATAGCCTGCTATATTGCTGCTTCAAGTCTGCAAGTTCTGACTTGAATTGGCTGCCAAACTAAACAGGGTCCAAGTCCAATTTGAATCCTGAGACCTGCTAGGAACTTGAAGATTCAGGGAATGACAGCTAAGTCTGAGAATTCTTGGAAAAGGAAATATGTAAATGCAGTATTAACTCTGTTTCTCATGCAAGAGTTTGGTCTTTTTGTTTGTTTGAAGGAGGGTTAGGGTTCTGTTGCTTTTGGGTTGGGGGGGGGGGTTGTTTCATTTTGTTTTGTTTTTTTTTTTTGGAGACAGGGTCTTGTCTATTGCCCCAGCTAGGATGCAGTGACTTCATCACAGCTCACTGCAACCTCAAACTCCTGGGATTGAGCAATCCTCTTGCCTAAAGTCTCCCAAATAGCTGAGAATATAGGCTCATACCACTTTGCTCAGCTAAATGCACGAGTTTTTATTTCATGGAGTGAAGAGATTTATTTTCTCTTCTTGCCCTTACCATCTCTCTAATCACATGCCTATCTTTCATCCAGAAGGAATCTATACTCCAAACATCCCTATATTTCCAGAATTACCAAACTAAATTATACACACAAACTATTTCCTTATTTCTTCCCACACACCTGTTTCCTAAGCCTAGAATAACTCTAACCCCACTGCCTTCTGCACATCTAGCCATGAGTCTCTGAAGGCTAGGCTGAAAGAACCTGCAGAAATCCCTAACTCACCTTTCGCTCCTAGCTTAAACTATGCATTTCTCTAAGTTTCAATATACCTAGTGCATTCTTCTTCACCGTACTTTCTTATAATGTAACTACCTGTATGAGGAAATATTTGTCTCCTTTACTGCCCAATAAACTCAAAGAAGGCAAGAATCATATTTTATTAATGTCAAAATCCCTAGTACCTGACACATAGTAAACGCTTAATAGCTATCTACTAAGGGATGGGGAACTGAACGTAATGAAAATTAATATATCTTAGTTCTTTAAGTCTTATACTGCCTCCAAATGGTGGATTTACAACTTTTTTCCTTCTTATAGTCATTTAAAAAAAAAATCCCCCCACCTGGCTGACTAATCTCTTAAAAAAATTATTTTTTTAGGCCAGGCATGGTGGCTTATGCCTATAATCCCTGAATTTTGGGAGGCCAAGGTGGGAAAATAGCTTTAGGCCAGGAATTTAAGATCAGCCTGGCCAACATAGCAAGACACCACCTCTACAAAAAAGTCTTGAAAAGATAATTAGTTGGGCGTGATGGCACATACTTGTAGTTCCAGCCACTTGGGAGGCTGAGGTGGGAGGATGGCTTGATCCCAAAAGTTGGAAGCAGTGGTGAGCTGTGGGCAAGAGTAAGATCTTGTCTCTTAAATAAATTAATAAATATTACTATTTTAGATGTCCTAGTCTATGACCAATATCAGGTGAGTAGGCTTTATAAAATACACTGAAAGAATGTCATACTACAAAATAATCCCACTGGAACTATACCCTAATTCAAATGAGGCTGAAATAGTATGAGAAATTTTTGAAATTTTCTGAGAATTAGCCGTAGAAAAAGTTTACCAGACAGACAGGAAAATCACTCCATAGCTCCCAACCCCCTCCACGTAGAGGACAGTTTTCTTTCTCCTCTCTCCTTCCTTCTTCTGTGGTTTAATCAATCTGGGTTGGTGTTAGGGAAATGTGCTGAGCAGACCAAAGGGCTAGAGAAAGAAGAGTTCATCAAGCAGCAAAACTATAACTAAAAGCTTATTTATGTGCAGCCTGCCTGCTTAAGTGCCTTACCCTGATGATAGAAATCTAACTGGTGGAGCACCTTAAAGTGCTAACTATAGGAAATCCAATCACTGAATGTCTTCTACTGGCAAGTAATGCAATAAAATATTGTAATATTTGCTGTTATATCAGAACAGAAATAATTAGATAAAAACATACATATTAAATTCTGTTTGGTTTGGCCAATCATTAACATCACAGCTTTTATTAAAAGGCAAAATGAATGTCAGCCAGATCCCACTAGATACCCAAATGAAACCCTGGGTTTTGAGTGCCAAGTCTGACACTGGGTAACCTTGGGTAGGTTATTTAACAACTCTTCTTCTCAAGTTTCCACTTCTGCCAAAAATGGTGACTACCCTATCTGTTTCACAAAGTTGTTTTAAGAAATGGACAACATGTCACATGTAAAAGTAATGTGTACCATCTAAAATAACAGTGCCTAAATCTGGCTGAACACCAAAAATCTCTAGGGAACATTTAAACAGACATATTCCTAGGCCCCATGCAGCCCTACTAAATCAGAAATCTCCAAATATAAGGCTCAATGATTGTGTTCCAACTAAATAAATATTGGAACATATATTAATACCACTAGTCACCGATGAGGAAGGGAAGGAGAAGGTCAGGGAACAGAGCAGAGAGGGAGGCTTTTCACTGTATGCCAATTTAGAATTTTGAATTTTAGACCACATAAACATATTATGAACTCAAAAACTTTAAAAATGTTTTTCAAAGTTTCCAGAGTGATTCTGATCATCAGAAAGCTATGGGACCTGCTCCTCAAAAATACTACAAATAGGCAGGGAATGGTAAGTCATGCCCATAATCCCAGCAATTCAGAAGGCCTAGGCCTAGATCACTTGAGGCCAGGAGTTCAAGACTAGCCTAAGCAACATAGCAAGACACTATTTCTACAAAAAATTTAAAAATAAGCCATGCAGAGTGTGGTGTTTTTGTACTCCTAGCTACTCAGGAAACTGAGACAGGAGGATCCCTTGAGCTCAGAAGGTTTAAGGGTACAGTAAGTTATGACCTTTCCACTACACTGTTCCAGCCTGGGCAACTAAACAAGACTCTCTTTAAAAATAAAAAAATTTAAAAACAAAGATTGTTTAAAATACTCACAAATCAGTAGTCCATTTATGGAGATAATAAATGAGCAGACTATTTTAAGTTCAGAAAAAGTGTTGCTTGGGAAAGCCCCTCTTAGAAATTCACAACTCACATACCTCTATTAAAACCTATGATAGGCCAGGCACGGTGGTGGCACTCTGGGAGGCCAAGGCAGATGAATCACTTGAGCTCAGAGGAGTTTGAGACTAGCCTGAGCCATAGCAAGACTCACTCTGTACTAAAAATAGAAAAACTAGCCAGGCAGGTCTATAGTCACAACTACTTGGGAGGCTAAGGTAAGAGGACTACTTAAGCCTAAGAGTTTGAGGTTGCTGTGAGCTATGATGCCATGGTACTCTACCCAGGGCGACAGAGTAAGACTTTGTCTCAAAAGAAAAAAAAAAAAAAAGCCTATTACGAGCAAATAGCCAATGCAATCCTAAGAAATAAAAACAAATCTAGAGGCAGCAAATTATTAGACTTCAAGTTATACTGCAACTCTATAGTTATCAAAACAGCATGGGATTGGCATAAAAATTGAGACATAGATCTATGGAACATAACAGAAAATCCCAGAGATAAAACCAGCCTCATATTGCCATCTGTATCTTTGATACACCAAACAAAAGCATACACTAGGGAAAAGAATCCCTACTTAATAAATGGTGCTGAAAGAACTGGTTAGCCACGTGTAAAAGGCTGAAACTGAACCCGCACCTCACCACTTGGAAAAATTAACTCATGCTGGATAAAAGATTTAAATCTCACACAAAACTATAAAAACTCTATTAGAAACTGTGGGAAAGACTCTTAATGATACTGGGCTGGAGAAAGATTTTATCAAGACAGCATCATTGGCAACAGCAGCAATAACAAAAATAAATAATTGGGACATGATCAAGTTTAAAAACTTCTGCATAACTAAGGACACAATAAACAAAGCAAATAGGAGACCTTTAGCATGGGAGAAGATATTCACATGTTATGAATCTGACAAAGGCCTACTAACCAGAATCTACAAAGAACTCAAGCAATCAAGAGAAGACCAAACAACTCAATTAATTACTGGCAAGAGATATGAATGGAACCTTCTCCCAAAAAGACAGAAAAACGGCCAACTAACACAAGGAAAAAGTGCTCATCATCATCCCTTGTCATCAGAGAAATTCAAATCAAAACAACCTTCAGGTAGCACCTTAACCCCAGTGAGAATAGCCCATATCACAAAGTCCCAAATGTGCAGATGTTGGCATGAGTGCAGAGACAAAGGGGTACACTGACACAGTGTTGGTGAGACTGCAAACTAATACAGCCTTTTGGGGAAGTATAGAGAATTCTCAAAGAGCTAAAAGTAGACCTTCCATTTTGATCTTCCAATCCCATTACTAGGTATCTCCACAAAAGGAAAAAAAAATCACTATAACACAAGGATATCTGCACTTGAATGTTTACAGCAGTGCCCATCAATCCATAGAGGGATTAATAAACCATGGTATCTGTATACCATGGAATACTATTCAGCCATAAAAAGATGTAAACTTTACATGGAGTTAAAGAACATTCTCCTTAATAAAGGATCTAAAGAACAGAAAAGCAAGTATCTTGTGTACTCAATACTAATTTGAAACTAATAAATGAACAACTATAGGCCCATACAAGAAAAAAAGACAATTAAATTCAAGTAGGGGGAAAGGAAAAAGGGAGGGGAGGGGCTCAGTAGGGCTCCTACGTAACAGGTACAATGTAGGGGTACAGTACAACTCCATAACTTGGACTCTACCAATAAATGCAAACAACATAACCCACATAACTCACCCTGTATTCATCCGAAATTTAAAGATAAAGGGGAAAAAAATCTATGATAAATTCTACCACTTAAAAGCCCCGTTTACACTTAATCTTGTGTGTCCCAAATTGAAGCTGAACATAGAACACTTTAGTAAAATCTTAGGGAACCAAAGACCCTAGTTTATGGCTCAGTGCCTATAGTTCAGCAGCTATGGAGCCAGCCACATACACCGGGGCTGACAGGTTTCAACCCAGCTCAGGGCTGCTGAACAACAATGACAACTACAACAACAACAAAAAAAGCCGGGTGTTATGGCGGGCACCTGTAGTCCCAGCTACTTAGGGGGCTGGGGCAATAGAATCACTTAAGCCCAAGAGTTTGAGGTTGCTGTGAGCTGTGATGCCATAGCACTCTACTCAGGGCAACACAGTGAGACCGTCTCAAAAAAAAAAAAAAAGACCCTGGTTTAACATCTAAGGTCTCTGAAGTAAAGACCATGACATACTCATCTCTCTACTATAGACCTCCAGAAAGTATCTAGAACATAATTTCTCCAAAATGTAGAACTTAACCATGACAAACTGTCTTTCTTGTCTTTTCTCTTTAAGCAAAAATAATCTCAATTTTCTTTTTTTAGTTGCTGTTTTGTTTTTTTATTTTAACGGATTTAGGCAGGTACAAGTGTTTTTTATTACATGGCTGAACTGCATTAATACTGAAGTCAGGGATTTTAGTGTTCTAATCACAAGAATAGTATACCTTGTACCAAGTAGATTTTTATCCCTCACTCCTTCTCACCCTCCCTCTGATGTCTTAATTATCTTAATCAAGTGAAAGCATTTTTAAAAGTAAACAGAATGAACATTCCTGCTCTGCCTAAAATTACAATGTTAAAAAATTCAAAATACCTACAGTAGATCATTTTTTAAACCCAAATAATGCGGCAATAGACATTTTTACTGTTAAGTGGAAAAATGAAAGATCTTTATGATTCAAAATCACCTACTTTCAGGATATATATTTCGGTTTTATTTTCCCTTGTCCAATACAAGCAGACATTGCTGGGCATCTTTATTTCCATTAAGCCAGACTAATCAAGTGAGCTGTACACACAAGCCACCTGACAGCCTCATTTCTTACAGAAAACATACAGATCTGCACAGCCAGAATGGGTCTGAAAGCTGTATGCAATGGCTTCCTGAAGTCTGCACCTACTAGGATTCTTAACAAAGGGTCTCAAATTCAGATAGCCTTCCTTCATATATGTAAACCAAAGGAGACAGGCAAATGTCATCAAACTACAAACCACCATAGCCAAATGTAAAAGCTCTACTAGATCCCTTTTGTTTTATCACTATGGAGCACAAATGAACACAAATGTTTCCCCTCTGTGAAGTAACACAACTATCATAGCAACAGCTTGGTTTTAGCCTTCAAGGATCCACCAACAAACACTTCTAATTCTTTGTCATATTATATAATGTTCAACTCAATATACACTGACTCAACAAGCAGTTCCCAATTTATGGACTGACTGTTACTGATCAAGTCATGTCTCAACCCACCTCAGTCTCCCAGTAGATTGGTGATAGGGGGTGATACACATGTAAGTTGGTGCTTTTAGGTAAGATGTGAATATAACAGAAAGTTGATCTCAGGAGAAAAAAGTATCTGCCTATCTTCTAATTCAAAACTGCTGACTTCTTTGCCATGCTCTTTTTTAATGCCTGCAAATCGCTTACTAGTCAGGGATACATCTGTATGGTCTCAATCTTGCAGGACCAGGCATTAACATGTTTACTGGCATTATCAGCTACCTCCTCTCTTCATAATTAACTTCAACTTTCTGAAAAGCAGACAGTGGTGAGCAGGGGGTACATGCAAACACTAGACTGATCTCCAACAAGGTGTGCTTCGTAATCAGCACCATCTCAAACCTGTCCTAGCAATCCCTAGGTTATGAGAACAAGAATGCTTGCAAAGTTCAGTCACCTTCATTGCCACAACGAACAGTGCAGCCTTCCTGTTTCCCATAAAAGTAACTGGCATCCCTTTAACACTTTGTTTACAAAGGAAAACAGCTGACAAACCTAACAAGATGGAGTCAGGCTCCTTGGAATACTGTTTATCAACACTGTCAACACACACTAGGATCTTACAGTTGCTTTGTCACTCACAGACGAATTTCTCTATACCTCCTTGTTACTCTGACCACCCCACCAACCCTGACAGTCAGTGAAAAAGCCATTGTATAGGTGTGGGTGGTCCTGTCATTTCCACTTTCTCTCCTTTCCACCCAAAACTGAAAAAAGTAAAATGAATAAAACTAAAAGGGGGGAGGGGCAGGGGAAATGTTTAAGATACATACAACAGAATATTTAGTGAATATTATAGGCAGATATGCAAACCAGCAGGGGGGGAGAACGGTTGAAGTAGAGAGATGGTACATTCACCATGGAAAACCTCTTCTCTTCTAAATATGTAGCTATGAAAGGCAATTATAAAAAAGAAAACCAAAAGACAAAGCCATCTCCACAGAAGGGACGTAAGCAAGAAAATGGATACCAAAGCTGAATTTATCCTAGAAGCTGGAATGGGACCCACAGTTTGGGTTTTCTGTTTGTTTTTATTGAGACAGATTCTCTGTTGCCCAGGCTAGAGTAAGCCTAGCTCAGAACAACCTCAAACTCCTGGGTTCAAGCAATACACCTGGCCTCAGCCTTTGGAGTAACTGGGACTACAGTCATCCACCACAACTGGCTAATTTTTTCTCTTTTTAATAGAGTTGGGGGTCTTACTCTTGCTCAGGTTGGTCTCAAACTCCTGACCTCAAGCAATCCTCCTGCCTTGGCCTCCCAGAGTGCTAGGATCACAGGTGTGAGCCACTATGCCTGGCCAGACCCAGTTTTGTTAGAACACTCTGTAGTTGAAAAAAAAAATTTTTTTTTATTAAATCATAGCTGTGTACATTAATGTAATCATGGGGTACAATGTGCTGGTTTTATGTACCATTTGAAATATTTTCATCAAACTGGCTAACATAGCCTTCGCAGCACTTGCTTAGTTATTGTGTTAAGACATTTATACTCTACACTTAGTAAATTTAACATGTACTTTTGTAAAATGCATCGTAGGTGTGGTCCCACCAATTACCTTCCTCCACCTTTCCTCCCCTCTCCCCTCCCTATCCTCTTTCTCCTTCTTCTTGGGCTAAAGTTGGGTTATAGCTTTTATATGAAAGCTATATATTAGTTTCATAGTAGGGCTGAGTACATTGGATACTTTTTCTTCCATTCTTGAGATACTCTGCTAAGAAGAATATGTTCCAGCTCCATCCATGTAAAAATGAAAGAGGTAAAGTCTCTGTCTTTTTTAAGGCTGCATAATATTCCATGGTATACATATGCCACAATTATTAATCGATTCATGGGTCAAAGGGCACTTGGGCTTCTTCTGTGACTTGGAATTATGAATTGGGCTGCAATAAACATTCTGGTGCAAATATCTTTGTTATAAAATGATTTTTGGTCTTCTGGATATATACCTAGTAGAGGAATTGAATGGCAGGTCTATTTTTAGATCCCTAAGTGATCTCCAAACATCTTTCCAAAAGAAACGTATTAGTTTGCATTCCCACCAGCAGTGCAGAAGTGTTTCCTTTTCTCCACATCCACGCCAACATCTATAGTTTTGGGATTTTGTGATGTGGGCTAATCTTACTGGGGTTACATGATATCTCAAAGTGGTTTTGATTTGCATGTCTCTGATGATTAAGGATGATGAGCATTTTTTCATGTGTCTATAGGTCATGCATTTGTCTTCTTCAAAGAAGTTTTTCTTCAAGTCCCTTGCCCATCCTGAGATGGGATCACTTGTTCTTTTCTTGCTAATCGTTTGAGTTTCTCTGTGGATTCTGGTTCTTAAACCTTTGTCAGAGATATAATCTGCAAATACCTTCTCCCATTCTGAGGACTGTCTCCTTTACTTACTGTGTTCTTGGCTGTGCAGAAGCTTTTTAGTTTGATCAGATCCCAGTAATGTATTTTTGGAGTTGCTTCAATTGCCCAGGGGGTCTACCTCATAAAATATTCACTGAGACCGATTTCTTCAGTTGTTTTCCCTGCACTTTCTTCTAGTATTTTTATAGTTTCATGTCTTAAGTTCAAATCTTTAATCCAGTAAGAGTCTATCTTAGTTAATGGCAAAAGGTGTGGGTCCAGTTTCAGTCTTCTACAGGTCGCCATCCAGTTTACCCAGCACCATTTGTTAAAGAGGGAATCTTTTCCCCACTGAATGTTTTTTTATTGGCTTGTCAAAGATCAAATAACGGTTAGAAGCTGGGTTCATCTCTTGGTTCTCTATTCTGTTCCATATATCTACCTCTCTCTGTTTTTGTGCCAGTACCATGCTGTTTTGATCACTATCGATTTACAGTATAATCTGAGGTCTGGTAGTGTGATTCCTTCTGCTTTGTTTTTATTTTGAGTAATGTCTTGGCTATTTGAGGTTTTTTCTGATTCCATATAAAATGAAGTATTATTTTTTCAAGATCTTTAAAGATCATTAAAGAGCATTAAAACTGTATATTGCTTTGGGTAATATGGACATTTTAACAATGTTGATTCTTCCCAGCCATGAGAATGGTATGTTTTTCCATTTGTTAACATCTTCAGATATTTATACTAGAAAATTTTAATGGTAACCACTAAAAAGACAGAAATATAACCTATGACTTTTAATTAAAAGAGGAGAAAAAGAAGAGAATCCAAAAATCTAGCAACCTAACAGAAAAAGAAAAAAAAAACAGCAAAAAAAATGGATCAGAAAATATGAAATTCAGAAGAAATAAATCTACTTATTCAAATGGTTTCAGCTCACATATTAAAAGTCAAAGATTAAAAAGGAAGTTCAAGATTATCAAAGAGGAGAAAAAAGCATTAATAGGGCTAAAGAGAAACACTATATAACAAAAGAAAAAATCCACAATGAACATCAAATGTTCACGAATTTAAATGTTCCTCATACCACAGGCTCAAAAATATAACCAGCAAAAACGGACCACTTGAGAAGCTGTCAACTTCAATGATATTTAACATGTTTGTATCAGAAACTGACAGTTAAAGCAGACAAAATTCTAGTAAAGTATTTTGAAAAGGGACACTGACAAGTTTCATCTAACAAATATATAGAAATCTCCCTGTTCCCAAACTGCAGAGTCACAGATTTTTTTAAAATGCATAAAGCGTGTATCTCTGACTTCTGCATATGACAGATAACTAAAATGTCCTTCAAATTGTAAGGCCAAATATAAGGTTGCCAACTTTTAATTTTGCCTCCTAAGATTTAGAAAAAACAATGAACTACTATTACTAATATTTTATAAAAAGATGATTTTAAGTCAAAAAAATAGGAAAGATGTATTCTAAAAATTTTTCTCACTAATCACTGTGAAAACTTTCTTAGAAACCGAAACCAACAGAGTTGTATTTAATTCAGACTTAATTCTTTTAATCTCAGGAAACCAAATATATACAGCTTCTTTCATTAATACTGAATCTCTAATATAATAGTCTCCTTGTTTTACACTTGAAAAAACATCATTACAGAGGTTAAGTGATTTACCTGTGATTACTCAGTTAAGAGGAAGGGAGTGAATGTGAGACAAAACTTCTCTATTCTTGCCATCATACCACAACCTGCCAAAAGTTCTATTCAATCAACAAATACTTTCTGAATGCCCAGAGTATAAGGCTTGATGTTAAGAATTATGAGAAGTGCTCTCTTCCCCTCTCCCCGCCTTACTCCTCTGCTCTCTCTCTCTCTTCTCTTCTCCACTCTCTCCTTATCGCTCTCCCATCTTTTCTCTTATCTCTCCTCCTTGGTGCTACTCTGCAGCCTTCCTCCCCCACCAATAAAGACCTTTGTACAAGCAAAAAAAAAAAAAAATTATGAGAAGTTAAATGCACTATACAAAAAAGAGGGGAGACTAAGGCAATCACCTCAGAAAAGGCTTTTCTAAAACTTAGGAATGCCACCAACCCTCACAGTGAGCCACGGTTACAGAAGATAGAGTGAGCTACAATTCAGGAAGCCTAAGGAAAAAGCAAAAGCTGAGAACCACTAATTTAATCTACATATCTTAAGTAGTTTACAATCTCCCTGTAAAAAGCAGATAAGTATATATAAAACAAATTAAAAATAAAACAGTAAACCCCACACAAAATGACGACTATAGGCAAAAACTACTATGAGAAAGTAGGATTCGTTTGGGGTTACAAGAGGCAGTGAAGGCCAGGGTTTCAGAAATCAAGCTTTTAAATGGGCCTTTAAGGGTGTTAGGATTCCTCATCTCTTGGCTTGGTGCCTATAGCTCAACCGGCTAAGGCACCAGCCATGTACACCTAAGGTGGCAGGTTCGAATCCCCAGCCCGGACTCGCCAAACAACAATGACAACTGCAACCAAAAAATAGCCGGGTGTTATGGCGGGCACCTGTGGTCCCAGCTACTTGGGAGGCAGAGGCAGGAGACTCGCTTGAGCCCAGGAGTTGGAAGTTGCTGTGAGCTGTAATGCCACGGCACTCTACCCAGGGGGACAGCTTGAGGCTCTGTCTCAAAAAAAAAAAAAAAAAAAAAAAAAAGATTCCTCATCTCAGAAAAAGGGGCAAATTTAAATGAAAACATTTATGACAGTTTATCTAACACAAAGAAAATGACTGGTTGACAAAAATTTAAAGTTCTCTAAAACACTTCAGGAAGCCAAATAGCTAACTCTAAATTCATAACTA
The DNA here is from genome assembly GCF_000181295.1 of Otolemur garnettii. NCBI lineage: Eukaryota > Metazoa > Chordata > Mammalia > Primates > Galagidae > Otolemur > Otolemur garnettii. The sequence continues at coordinate 24,511,578 of NW_003852399.1, read as the reverse complement.
TTTAATTTTTCTGACAAGTCATCTAAATAGCGAATGGTACTATAGTATTCTACTAGTCAGAAACACATCGTCAAGAATAAATAACAATCTGTATGTCACCTTACTGTGATCAACTAATAATGCTTTTTATAATAATCAAAATATCTCTTCAAATAAGGCTGAATAAATATCAGAATAGACTATCTGAAGGCAACTGATACAACAAAAACAATAAAAAGGAAAGCCCATACACTTCACAGATGTAGATCTCATTAACAGAAAGACAGGATACCAGGAACAAAGATCCAACAATCCTTCCACTTTGCTACCTATTGTGGACATAAAGTCAATGAATGCTACTCAGAAGAACTTGGAACAGTAAAGAGTTCTTCCAAAACTGGGAAACACAGTAAAAAACTTTTCTTCCTTCCAACTCCTCATCAAATGGAGAAGAAAATAAAGACAAAAATATTAAAAAAAAAAAAAACTAATAAAAGAAAACACAAGGCTGGGCACAGTGACTCACACCCTAATCCTACCATTTTGGGAGGCCAAGGCAGGAAGAGTATAAGACGAAGTTTGAGACTAGGGGGGGAGATACCTGTCTATACCTTTAAAAAAAAAAAAATTACTGGTTTTGATGGTATAGGCCTGTTATTTGTAGCTCCTTGGGAAGCTAAGGCAGGAATTGCATGACCCAAAAAATTTGAGTGAGCTATGATCATGTCACTGAACTCCAGCCTTAGCAATAGAGCCAGACCCTGAGGAAGGGAGGTAAGGAAAGCACCAAGGGCAAGCCCCGAATACAATGAATTTAAAAAAAAAAAATTATTTAAGCCTAAAGATCAACAGAGGGCACCTAAAATTAAATCTTAAGGAAAGCTTGAGTACATTCTGAAAAGTTATCAAACCTGTACATCCTGGAATACTCATTTACAGGAAGAAAATGGAGGTTTATTTCAAAGCCAACAGCAGCTTCAAGCCTCTGCTTGATAGTAAACAAAAGGGCCATGTCTAAGAACCACAGATATATGAATAGAGATTACAAGTATTTAAGCTAAAGAGAGAAACACACTTAAAAAAAATTCTGTGTATGGAGAACTAGCATATATATTTAGAGAAAGCAGGAATCATCGTCATGCATAGAACTTCTAGTTCAACATATTTTATTACTACTACCTCCTGCAACCCCACTCAAATGACAACATACAAATTTTAAAAGACAACAAATAAATCTTAAAATTTGGAAGGAAAAAAGGAAAGAGAGGAGGCTAGAGCATTCAAAGCAAGAGATGCAATCAAAATTTGGGGAGCTGGAAAGCTGACAAAGAAGTGGCCAAAGACTTAGCAGATAAAACTGAAACCTAAAGTCTACAAGAGGAAGCCAGAAATGAACATACCAATTCTTACAAACTGGAGGCATCAGACACCTCTGAAATCTGCAGGTAACCCCCCCACCCCCCACCCCCGACAAACAGGAGCAGGACAGTTATTGGAATCTGCATAAGGAGCGGTAAAATCCTAGATCCCTACTCTATATGCAGGAAATTGCCCCTCCCAGACTCCAACAGAACATTTCCTACTTAGCAAAATTCAACCACAAGAATAGCTTGAAAATACTCCCAGAATTAGGGCAGGAGGGTGAAAGCTGTTTATCGAAATGAGCTATCAGCCAAACCCCATCCCCGAATGCTTGTTGCCATACACTCTTTTCAGGATTCATTCCTCTCTGGAAATTTGCCCAATGGGAGGGAAAAAAAATCTCTAACAGAATATTGTTTAAAAGTCAACAAGATCTAGGGGGTGGGAGTGGTAAGAAAACCATAGTAGCTATGGAGGAATTCCAAAGAAAGAAAAATGAGAAAATGCATAGGAGTGAAAAGTATTCAAGAAGTAACAACAGTTTCCTAGGACTGAATGACAAGATCCTCCAGAACAAATCCACCAAGTGTTTGGACCCAAAATATGATGCATGAGAAAAGGACATACATGTGAAATTTCTCAGCATGGGATTGAAGGAAGATTTTTAAAACTTTCAAGGTATGGAAGCACAAGATCTGGATGTCAATCAGAAGGAATTAAGAGTCAAAACGGCATTGAACTCCTCAAAAGAAATAGTGGAAACTATGAAAAACAATGGTGCACCGCCTTCAAAACTTTGAAGAATTCCATGGCTCACGCCTGTAATCCTAGCACTTCGGGAGGCCAAGGTGGGTGGAATGCCTGAGCTCAGGAATTCAAGACCCATTTCTAAAAAAAATAGCTGGGGATTGTAGTAGATGCCTATAGTCCCAGCTACTCTACTGAGGGCGACAAAATAAAACTGTCACCAAAAAAAAAAAAAAAAAAAAGAATTACTCCCAATCAAAATATGTTATTTAGCTAATAACAATGTATGACCAAAAAATAAATTTGCTCTCAACTAAACAAAATGACATACCAAAAACTGAGTAGAGACAAGCTTTTAAAAAAAATTGGACTCATCATTCCTTAAAATGTCACTAAAACAGTTAACTAAGTGAAAAACAAAAAATTACATCAACCCTCCCACCTTTTTAAAAGCAGACTCACTCATCAACCAACTCCACAGCAGTGATTCTGGTGCTTTCTACGAATGTAATAGAAAATTAAAGGTTCTGTCTATTTGTTTAAAGTATATGTGCAACTTTAAATGCCTTTAAGTATTTTAAAGATTACTGTATATCAACAGGAATCCTAAGAATGCCTCAAAAATCTGAACTGTGTACACTAACAAGTAGAGAAAGACAGTCCATCGTAAAGGTCCTTAGCTCCCATGAACCCACTGAAAAGCCCAAGGTGCTTTTAAAGAAGAAAAAGTACCATGTAAGACAGAAGGCATGAGAACACAATATGGAGACTACTTTAGTGGAGACTGGAAGAGATGGGTAAATAACTATAGAGCACAGGGAATACATGCATTTGGGGTGAGGAAGAAAAGCAAGAAATAGAGCAAAGACCCAGATAGAACACACACACATAGACAAAAGTTTCTCTAAAACTGACAGTTCTGAGTTTGCAAAGAGTTCCCTGCAAGTTCTACCTGAAATCAACAAGTGTAAGGGTCCTGACTTTATTTCTCTAAACTCTTGATGTAATAGTTTCTCAATTATACCAGAGTTTATAAAGTAGTCAAGCCAGAAAAAAAATTTTTTTTTGAGACAGAGTCCCACTTTGTCACCCTTGGTAGAGTGCTGTGATGTCAGAGCTCACAGGAACCTCAAAACCCTGGGCTTAAGCGATTCTCTTGCCTCAGTCCCCTCCACTGTGGCAGGACTATCAGTACCTACCACAACACCTGGCTACTTTTAGAGATGAGGTCTCTCTTGCTCAGGCTGGTCTTGAACTCCTGAGCTCAGGTAATCCAACTGCCTCAGCCTCCCAGAGTACTATGATTACAGGTGTGAGCCACCCGCACCCGGCCCAGAAAACTCTTAACCACAACAATCATGACCAAAAAACCTGACCTTTACACAAAATCAAGAGTTTTGATCTGGCTCAGCGCCTGTGGCTCAAGCAGCTAAGGCACCAGCCACATACACCTGAGCTGGCGGGTTGGAATCCAGCCCGGCCCGCCAAACAATAATGACAGCTGCAACCAAAAAATAGCCGGGTGTTGTGGTGGGCACCTGTGGTCCCAGCTACTTGGTAGGAAGAGGCAGGAGACTCGCTTGAGCCCAAGAGTTGAAAGTCACTGTGAGCTGTGATGCCACAGCACTCTACCCAGGGCGACAACTTGAGGCTCTGTCTCAAAAAAAAAAGAGTTTTGATCTGAAATAACCAGAAAAGGTTGCTGAGTCCTATACGTGACAAAAATAATTAAAGGCAGGATGAAGTGGCTCACACCTGTAATCCTAGAACTCTGGGAGGCCAAGGCAGGTGGATTGACTGAGCTCAGGAGTTCCAAGACCAGCCAGAGCAAGTGAGAAACCTCGTCTCTAAAAAATAGCCAGGCGTGCAGAAATGTATTTATCTTCGTTCATTCTTTATGAGATTTTTGTTTCTGGTCCTTATCTTAAACATTGTTATTGTTATTAAATTTTAAGCCCTTTTAATTTTGTGAAGGCAAAAAGTGGAAACCTAACAAACACATGTATATGTAAAAACTATATATCTAAAAAAAAAAAAACATAGCCAGGCACTATGGTGGGAGCCTGTAGTGCCAGCTACCTGGGAGGCTGAGGCAAGAGAGTCACTTTGAGCCCAAGAATTTGGGGTTGCTGTGAGCTGTGACGCCACTCTACCAAGAGTGACAAAGTGAGACTTTGTCTCCAAAATAATAACAACAACAATAATTTAGAACATGAATTCACTTCTATTATGGTAAAGTTTACTTAGACATTTGAACCAATGGGGTACTGCAATGTAAGATACTTAGCCCAGAGCCTGGTACAAAATGTTAGCTGCTCCTGCTATTTCTACAGTTATCACTTCTGACTGAATGAAAGAAAAGAAACTGCTAGTCTGGCACAGTGGCTCATGCCTGTGATTCCAGTATATCAAGGGAGGCTGAGGCAGGAGGATTGCTTAAGTCTAGGAGCTCATACAGCCTGAGCAACACAGGAAGACTCCAACCCTACAACAAAAAATTTTGAATTAGCAACATGTGGGCTCACACCTGTAATCCTAGCACTTTAGGAGGATGAGGTGGGACGATTATTTGAGCCCAGAAATTTGAGGCTGTAGTGAGCTATGACTGCACCACTTCATTCCAGCCAGGGGCAACAAGGTAAGAAACTATCTCAAAAAATAAATAATTAATCAATTTAAAAATAGGCATTGAGGCTCCACGCCCACAGCACAGTAGTTATGGTGCCAGCCACATACACCAAGGCTGGTGGGTTCAAACCCAGCCAGGGCCTGCTCAACAACAGTAACAACTGCAACAACAACAAAAAATAGCCAGGTGTTTTGGCGGGCGCCTGTCGTCCCAGCTACTTGGGAGGCTGAGGCAAGAGAATTGCTTGAGCCCAAGAGTTTGAAGTTTGCAGTTGCTGTGAGCTGTGACGCCATACCACTCTACCAAGGGCAACATAGTTTAACTCTGTCTCAAAAAAAGAAAAAAAAAAAAAAAAACTCCTGGCTCGGCGCCTGTGGCTCAAGCAGCTAAGGC
>NW_003852399.1:24491091-24506282 GCF_000181295.1 Otolemur garnettii | reverse complement strand
TCGCTTGAGCCCAGGAGTTGGAGGTTACTGTGAGCATGATGCCATGGCACTCTACCCAGGGGGATAGCTTGAGGCTCCGTCTCAAAAAAAAAAAAGAAAGAAAGAAATAATCTCCTAACATATAACAATAGTTCATGGATAAACTGTTCTGTAGTTCATATGTACTGTAAAAATAATGTGAAGAAGCCATGGCACTATCAAAATCCCAGTTCTCTCAACTTCTTCAAATTATATTCAGAATTACCATTATTCCAGCCAAGTTACCTAACAACTATCTACAAAAAGTATAATTAGGATACCCCCTAGTCCACTGAGCAATTCCTGTTTTGACCTCCTAAAGAACTTCTCATCAATGTCAATTCTATTCTTTGTCTTTTTGAGGCAAGAGTCTCATGTTGTCCAGACTGAAGTACACTATTTGTAGGTATGGTCATAGCACACCACAGCCTCAAACTCCTGGCCTCACAAGGGATGCTCCTCCTGTCTCAGCCTCTTAAGGAGCTGGGTCAATGGGAGTACATAATCATTTGCTACTTTGAAATGTTACCTCTGATACTATTATTCTTTTATGTTTCTATTTTATCTTCCCAAGTATTAATATACAGTAAGCTTATTCTTAAGGGTAAGTCCTACTATTTCACCTTTTGTACATCTAGGTATTCAGTACGTAATAGGTACTGCATGGATTGACTGAAGATGCTAAATACTATATACAAAACCACAGACCAACTTTTCCACTTTTCTCACCCAAACACATAAAGGACAGAAACAATCCAGTGTCACTGTGGTAATGGTTTCTAACACGTCCTCAACCCACAACCTCACATTGTAGTATGTTAGCATGTAGAGGGAATCAAAAGCTTTATAAACAGGTGCTGACAAACTGGCTTCAGAAATTAACAATGGTCCTAGTTTCAACACTAAACTGAGCATAAAGACTATCACTTTATACATGGTCTTCTCACCTCCACCAAACCCCTGGCAAGAGGGAAGAAAAGATGATCCTGGCAGGCACCTGTGGCTCAGTGGGTAGGGTGCTAGCCCCATTTACTGAGGGTGGCGGGTTCAAACTCGGCCCCAGCCAAACTACAACCAAAAAATAGCCGGGCGTTATGGTGGGCGCCTATAGTCCCAGCTACTGGGGAGGTTGAGGCAAGAGAATTGCCTAAGCCCAGGAGTTAGAGGTTGCTGCGAGCTGTGTGATGCCACGGTACTCTACTGAGGGCAATAAAGTGAGACTCTGTCTCTACAAAAAAGGAAAAGAAAAGATGATCCTGTCCTCTCTGCAAATGAACCTAAATTTTAAAGAAATTTAAAAAAACATCTTCATGCAGACACAGGTCACAGTTAACATATTGCTTTTAAAAGCTAGAACATAGTCCTTTACTATAACATTTTGGTTTGGTTTTGTTTGTCTTTTTTTGAGACAGAGTCTCACTTGGGTTGAGTGCTGTGACATCACAGCTCAGAGCAACCTCTAACCCTTGGGCTTAAGTGAGTCTCTTGCCTCAGCTCCCAAGTAGCTGGGACTACAGGTGCCTGCCACAAGGCCTGGCTATTTTTTGTTGCAGTTGTCATTGTTGTTCAGCAGGCCTGGGCCAGATTCGAACCCACCAGGCCAGTGTCCTAACTACTGAGCTATGGGCACCGAGCCATGACATTTTGTTTTTATCTACAAATGCTGAGAACTTCAGTCCACATAAATTGCCCATGAGCCTCAGCAACAGAGCCTATTGATGTGACTTAATGACTCAGAGACCCACTACTCCACAGCTGTGCAGCCTGGGAACCACACTTAATCTCCTTCAACTCAAATTTCCTCCCCAACAGTGCTGCCAGAATCTTAAATGAGATAATGTTTAGCAAATACAGTGTCTCATATACAGAAATAAAAATGCTAAAAATAATACTTAAAATGAGCTAACCTTGTACTGGGATGGGGAACCTATAGCCTTCTGATTTCAAGATTGTTCTTTTCTAAGTACCAAAAGAGGCAAGAAAAGTTTCATCTTTCTCTGCTGCACCCCTTTTAATAAAAGGAATTGTTCTGTTGAATGTGTTTGTGTGTTTGTTTTTGAGAGAGAGTCTCATTCTATCACCCTGGGTAGAGTACTGTGGTATCTTAGTTCACAGCAACCTCAAACTCTTGGGTTCAAATGGTCCTCTTGCCTCAGCCTCCTTAGTAGCTGCAATTATAGGCACCCACTACACCACAGTGCCTGGCTATTTTTTCTATTTTTTGTAAAAATGGGGTCTTGCTCTTGCTCAGACTAGTCTAGAACTCCTGAGCTGAGCCGATTCATCTGCCTAAGCCTCACAGAGTGCTAGGACTACAGGCATGGGCCAGCATGCCCAGCCAGTTCTGTAAAATTTGAACTCAACAAAAAGGCTGCAGTTAAGGACCTACAAGGCCACATGCTGCCTTAAGGCCGTAAGTTCCCCACCCCTGCGGGGCAGTCTCCATAGAAGAGCCTCCACAAAATAACTTAATATTTCTTTTTTTTGGAGACAAGAGTCTCACTCTATTGCCTAAGCTAGAGTGCCGTGGCATCAGCCCAGCTCACAGTAATCTCATACTCCTGAATTCAAGTGATCCTCCTGCCTCAGCCTCCTAAGTAGATGGGACTACAGACATCTACTGCAATGCCCAGCTAATTCTTTTTTATTTTTGAAAGAGACAGGGTCCTGCTCTTGCTCAGACTGGTCTAGAACTCCTAAGCTCAAGGGATCCACCCACCTCAACCTCCTAGAATGCTAGGATTAAAGGCCTGAGCACTGTATCTGGCCTAAACTACTATTTGATTTTTACCAGTACTCAAGATAGCCACATAAAAAATCTTCTGCATCAATTATAAAACTCACTGTCCATTGAGTTTAATGTCTACATAATGTAGATGATTCCCTAGAAATTTATTTCAGAATATGATTTTTAAAAGGTTTCCCTACGATACAAGATAAGCACTGTAATTTTTTAGCCATTGCTTTTTGTCTTGGCTTCCAGAAAGTCTAAAAAATGATTCTACTTAATCTACACTTCACTGACACTTCCTATCATCTTTCCCATCCAGAACTTCTACCCACTCTTTCCCTTTTGAATGTTAGACCTACAAGGTCTGAGTAGAAACTGTCTAGTCCCACATTCTCATTTTATAATGACAATGAGGCTTTGAGGTATAAGATCTCTTTTGATTACAGAAAGACAAAACAACAAAAGGTACTGTATATATACAGGGTTTTTCTTTTTCACATTCACACAAAAGATTCTTCAACTTCATCATATATCCCATTTAATGAAAATTGCAAAACAGTCAAAAAATAACATGTATGACTAATACCTCCTTCAAAACTGACCACAAATAATATCAAAATACCTCCTTAGGCAAAGCTATGAAATATTAAGCTTTATATGCAAACAAACATCTGCACATTAATCACACTGGTGAGCTACACATTTGTTTCAACAATAATGCCCCCACTCAAAAAGTTTCTAAAGCTAACTAACCTTTTGGAACTGGCATTAGGGTTTCTTGTGAAGGCCACTATAAACTCTGCCCCTAGTACAATACCTGGCACACAGCAGGCATGCAAATGATTAAATAAATACACACGGTAGTATAAAACCTAGTCATTTCAGAGCAGATGTGTCTCTGAAAATAGAAAACATTCAGTCCTAAAGCTGCCTAATCAAACGGATGGTGAAGCTAAGTAGTTCTTGTTAAAAGAAAATACTATTTCATAGAAAATACACCCAAAGTCTGAGCATAGTCATAGTAAAGAACTAATCATTAGCCCATATTTCAATCTTTAAGTCTCAAAAAACGGCTCGGCACCCGTGGCTCAAGTGGCTAAGGCACCAGCCACATACACCTAAGGTGGTGGGTTCGAATCCAGCCCTGGCCCGCCAAACAATAATGATGGCTGCAACCAAAAAAAATAGCCAGGCGTTGTGGCGGGCACCTGTGGTCCCAGCTACTTGGGAGGCTGAGGCAGGACTCACTTGAGCCCAGGAGTTGGAGGTTGCTGTGAGCTGTGATGCCACAGCACTCTACCCAGGGGGACAGCTTGAGGCTCTATCTCAAAAAAAAAAAAAACAAGTCTCAGAAAACATCAAATGTATCACATTTCCTAAACAATGCACCCAATCAATCACCTGACTATATAAGTAATGACAGTGATGTCAAAGAAACACTTTTATATTGACTTCCCTTGTGATTCCAACCTAGATGCTTGGATGCCTGTTGCGGGGGGGGGTGTTTGCTTCTGTGATGTTAAATTGTTCAGCTGTCAAATTCATTACTCCTTTCTGGAAACAGTATGTTCATCAATAGTTACATTCCACAAATTGCATTATGATGCCCAATGCCATAAATATTAATTCTTCATTGTTTCTGCTTTCAAACACATGAATCAATCTTTTCTAAAACCTTCATGGTATGTAAGTCTTTTTCTGAATAATTATACTTTGTTTGCCATTAGTTTATCATCTCTCTTAATGATCAAGTAGTAGTTTAAAAAAAAAAAAACCTATAAATTCTTTGACACTCCTCCCAACAAGAGGTAGGGTTGAATTATTCTCCCCACAAATATACACTAGCCTTAAGACCTGTTTCTCAGGTTGAGCATGGTGGCTCATGCTTGTAAATGCCAGCACTCCTGGGATGATGAAGCAGGAAGAATGCTTGAGCTTAGGAATCTGAGGCCACAGCACTCTAGCCTGGGCAACAAAAGGGAGACTCTTGTCTCTCAAAAAAAAAGAAAAAAAAAGATTTGCTCGTGGACAAGACAATGAGGCAGCAGTGATTCTAAGGCTAGGTCATAAAAGGGCATCCCAGCCTGACTCTCTTTATTGGGATACACAGCTTTGAAAATGTGAGCTACCGGCTTGGCGCCTGTAGCTCAAGTGGCTAAGGCGCCAGCCACATACACCTAAGGTGGAGGGTTCGAATCCAGCCCGGGCCTTGCTCAACCAAAAAAATAGCCATGTGTTGTGGCGGGCACCTGTGGTCCCAGCCACTTGGGAGGCTGAGGCAGGAGACTCACGTGAGCCCAGGAGTTGGAGGTTGCTGTGAGCTGTGATGCCACAGCACTCTACCCAGGGGGACAGCTTGGGGTTCTGTCTCAAAAAAAAAAAGAAAAGAAAACGTGAGCTACCATATTAGAAGTCTGGCTAACTGAAACCTCCATACTAAAAAGACTACACAAATCCATCAAAACATGCATATACACCCAGGAATCTGAGCTGTTTGAGTCTTCAATGAGGAAGCCTTGTAGATGACTTTGCTACCATGTGACTGCAAGTGAATGAGAAACCTAGAGGAAGAACCACCTCACTGACCACTGTCAATCCGCAGAAGTGTTGATTATAGTAATTTATAATAATAAATATTGTCTAACCCATTAAATTTGGGTTGATTTATGGCACAGCAATAAAAAAATTAGGATCATGACCAGAGATTCTCAACATTTCCTTTAGCCCCGGCTTCACCAGCTTCTTTTAATTATGCTACATTTAAAAAAATAAAATAAAACTTTCTATTAATCTACATCAGTGAGCTTCCTTAAACATTTTAAATACTTATTCACAAATCTAACCACAGACTCATTCAAATTATAAATCCTTGCCCAAAATAAAAGCCAATCCTTATGTAACATCAACAAAAATCACTTTTACACACCCTAATAACTAACACAACACCAACAGGTCAACTCTCAAGGATCACACCTGGTAACATATACTGATAGAATCTTCTCATTTCCTCATCCCTGAAGTCAAGAGACTACATAACGAAACAAAAGCTGACAAGACTAAAACCTTCACCAACCATTAATCTCACAGAAAAATGGTCTCCAAACATCCCTGCAAGTCTAACAAGTGCACAACCTGGCTTATCACTTCCACATGGTTTGAAGTCAAGCCATCACTAATCATAAGATGTCATCTGACAATACAATGTAGCCCAATGCAAAATGCCGGGAAACAAAGGGCTGGGAGACAATGTAGCCCAAAGCAAATCCCAGCACAAGGGAGGCAGAAGCCAGTAGATTGCCAGGAGTTCAAGACCAGCCTGAGCAAGAGTGCGACCCCATCTCTAAAAATAGCTGGGTGTTGTGGGGGTGTGAAGCACCCCTAGTCCCAGCTACTTGGGAGGCTGAGGTAAAAGAATCACTTGAGCCCAAGAGTTTGAAGTTGCTATGAGATATGAGGCCACCAGACTCCACCATGGGTGACGAAGTGAAACTTTGTATCAAAAAAAAAAAAAAATTGGCTCAGAGCCTGTAGCTCAGCAGTTAGGGCACCAGCCATATACACCAGAGCTGGCGGGTTCAAATACAGTCCAGGACTGGCCAAACAACAATGATAATAACTACAACCAAAAAATAGCCAGGCATTGTGGCAGGCACCTGTAGTCCTAGGTACTTGGGAGCTGAGGCAAGAGAATCGCTTAAGCCCAAGAGTGGGAGGTTGAGGGCAGTACCTGTGGCTCAAAGGAGTAGGGTGCCGGCCACATATGCCAGAGGTAGTGGGTTAAAACCCAGCCCTGGCCAAAAACTGCAAAAAAAAAAAAAAAGAGTTGGAGGTTGCTACAAGTTGTGACACCACAGCACTCTACCCAGGGCAACAGCTTGAGGCTCTGTCTAAACAAACAAACAAACAAATAAATAAATAATTGGGAAATGAAATAGCAAATCTTGCAAAAGATTTAAGATTTTATAAGGTCTAGGGAAAGCAATATTGGGAAATTCATCAAAACATGCATATACACCACTGAAAAATGAAAATACCACATATATACCAAATATATACCAATTAAAAGTTAACAAAAATTGAAAACACAATTCTGTTTTGAAAATGGAATGTAATATTAAATGATTACATGTGACCCTTGGAAAAACCAGAAATATTTTTGTCAAAAGGATTCCATGATAAAATTCAAATGAAACCAAATGCAATGCATGAAACTTGACTAAATTCTGATTTGAAAAACCACACTATTACATACAGACATTTTGAGGACAGATGGAGAAAAGTGACTGTACACTGCCTACTGGATGATATTAGAGAAATTTTGTTAATTTTTCAAGATGTGATAATGGTACAGCTGTTGTACAGAATAAGGTTCATATTTAGGAGATACAAGCACATGTATTTAAAGATGAAGTATCACAATAACTGTAACTTTCAAATAGCTCAAGAAAGTTATTTTCATATATACACACATATTTTGCAAATATAGCAAAATGTTAATAACTACTGAATCTAAAAGATACATAACTAGGTAATGTAAGTTCATTCTCTCAAATTTTTCTGCATGTTTGAAAATGTTTATAAGAGAATGCTGTAAAAACCAAAAAATAAAAATCAATCTCACCAAATACACATACAGCCCCCCCCCCCAGTAAAGATCACCATTTTAGGGAGACCTCCCACATGAAATATAAAGAGGAGGGGAGAAAAGTCTAGTGAAATTAGCCCAAGAGTCTGAGGTTGCTGTGAGTTATGACACCACAGCACTCTAGGCACTCCACCAAGGGTGACAAAGGGAGACTTTGTCTCAAAAAAAAAAAAAGTGTACCCCCTAACATTCTGAAATTAATAAAATAAAAATAAAACAATTAATATGTATTTCTATATAACCACAAATAATCTTAAAATATTTACTGGCAGCACACTATATGAAATTAAGTATTTTAAACAAAGACAATGACAATGACAGAGTCAGAGATACTTAGTCTCATTTTTAAGTATCTCTACACAAGCAGAATTTAAGGAGGTCACAGGGTCAATCCTAGGCTATGGACAATGAGTGAACAGATTCCCCAGAAGCTTAAGTCTCCCATCTCCCCTCCTCCTTCCATGCCTATAAATCAAAACTTAGCAAACTCAAGAGAACTGAAGAAGAGGCTCAACCAGGGCCCACACACTACAACCCTGTTTTCAAAGTCCTTCCTAAGCAACCATGTTCAACCATTAGATGCTTCTTCCTTATCATTTGTATTATGTTAGCACTTAATTCTTTACTTACATGTCTGTCTCCCCATTAAACTGAAAGCTCCGTGAGGATAGAGGCCAATTATCTTTGTTTCTCAATGCATACAATCTAATTGGCAAAATATTTATTGAACTGTGTAAAAAATGAACTCTCTTTTCCCACTCCTTTTGTTCACTTTTTTTCCATTCATCAACAGAATTAAGAAGTAATGGATAACCAGACTCAGTTCTTTCTCCCTATGAGCTGCTGTAAAATACAAAAACCCTTTTCCCTACCACAATCATAAGAGCACAGAAATAGTTTTAAAAAATTTAGACAGTGGCAGGTGCATGTAGTCCTAGCTACTGGGGAGGCTGAGGCGCTAGGATCATTTGAGCCCAGAAGTTTGAAGCCAGCCTCGGCAACATAGCAAGACCCTGTCTCAAGAAAAAAAAAGAAGAAAAAGTTAAAAAGGAAAAACAAAAAGAAAACACTATAATCTAGCCTAACTCTCCCATTTTACAAATGAGTTATATTTATTCAAGGTCATAATATGGTCATGACATAGCCAGTTACTGTCAGACAGAAAAACAAAATCGCTGATCTAGCTTACTCCAGTTTATATTCTATCTACTATCTGTCTTAACAAATACTAAAAATTAATCTCATTAACTTAAACTCACCATCTAAAAGTACCAAGTTCCTGCTCTTTGGCTCTGGCAAAAAGAAAAAAATACTAAGTAACAAGTTTTCTTTTTTTTTGAGACGGAGCCTCAGGCTTTCCCCCTGGGTAGAGTGCCATAGCATCACGCTCACAGCAACCTCCAACTCCTGGGCTCAAGCGAGTCTCCTGCCTCAGCCTCTCAAGTAGCTGGGACCACAGGCGCCCGCCACAATGCCTGGCCATTTTTTGGTTGCAGCCATCATTGTTGTTTGGCGGGTCCGGGCTGGGGATTCGAACCCGCCACCTTAGGTGTATGTGGCTGGCACCTTAGCCGCTTGAGCCACAGGCGCCGAGCCAGTAACAAGTTTTCTTTTCTATTTTTTTTTTTGAGATACAGTCTCACCGTCACCCTGGGTAGAGTGCCATGGCATCCTCATAGCTCACAGCAACCTCAAAATCTTAAGTTCAAGAGATCCTCTTGCCTTAGTTTTTCTATTTTTAGCAGAGAAAAGGTCTCACTCACTCTTGCTGAGTCTGGTCTAGAGCTCCTGAGCTCAAGCAATCTACCAGCCTCAACCTCCCACAGTGTTAGGATTACATGAGCCACCATGCCCAGCAAGTAACAACTTTCCTTTAAATCTGTGTCTTCTCATCTATGTTATCTTAGGAAAAATAAACTTTCAAAAATATATACATGGAAATGTTTCATCTCTAGTACTTCAACAAAGATGCCAAAAATGTCTGGCGAACTAAGATCCTATCATTGGGTTAAGCTGAGTGATGGATATATGGATATATGACTTTCTTGCATTTTGGTTTTATCCGACACACATAAAACACAAAGAGCAGGGAAATATTCTCTTCCCAAACAGCTACAGAACTTGTAGTCCATGGGAAAAGGGCACTCTGGGGGCCATCAGGAACTGGCAAGTGTGGCCCTATTTGCTGTCATCAATTAATTTTAAGACAAATAAAAGTGAGAAGAGCCCTTTACATAGTGGTTTTCAAGCTCCGGTGCTCCTTAAATCAGTGGTTCTCAACCTTCCTAAAGCCATAACCCTTTAATATAGTTCCTCATGTTGTGGTGACCCCCAACCATAAAAGTATTTTCATTGCTACTTCGTAACTGTAACTTTGCTACTGTTATGAATCCTAGCACTCTGGGAGGCCAAGGCAGGTAGATTATCTGAGCTCACAGGCTCAAGACCAGCCTAAGCAAGAGCAAGGACTCCCCCCCCCCAAAAAAAAAAATATCCAGGCATTGTGGCATGCACCTATAGCTCCACCTACTTGGGAGGCTGAGATAAGAGAACTGCTTGAGCCCAAGAATTTGAGGTTCTTGTGAGCTATGATGCCACAGCACTCCACCAAGGACAAAATGAGACTCTGTCCCCCCCTCCAAAAAAAAAAAAAAAAAAAGAAAAATATTATAACAAAGTCAAGAAAAATTTCAAGTATATAAAGTCACAACAATATAGAAACAAAAATATCCATGTATAAAACAGTAAAGACTGAAGAATCACCAAAATGCTAATAGTGATCACATTAAACTTTTATTTAAAAGTCTGCATTTTCCTTATTTTCTATTAGAATTTATTTGTATAACAAGGAATTTCTTTTGTTGTTGGTTTGGGTTTTGTTAGAGATGGGGGTCTCGCCATGTTGTCCAGGCTGGTTTCAATCTCCTAGCAATCTTCCCACTTGGACGTCCCAAAATACTGAGACTATAGGCAGGGTTTGCCCGACCTTCACATAACAAGGACTTTCTTTAAAAAAAAAAAAAAAAAGGTAGAAAATAGCCAGAAACAGAAAGCAATCTAAATTTACATAAGCTAGGTAACATTTAAAAATTGTGTATATCCATACAATAAAATACTATGACCCATTAATATAAAAGAAACTACTATATGTTACAATATAGAACAAGAAGACTGAGCTAAGTGAAAGAAACCAAACACATGATTCTATTTCTATGAAATTCTTTTTTTTTTTTTTTTGCATTTTTTTTTTTGGCTGGGGCTGGGTTTGAACGCACCACCTCAGGCATATGGGGCCAATGCCTTACTCCTTTAAGCCACAGGCACCGCCCTATAACATAGTTCTTTTGGGGGGGGGTGGCAGGGGCTGGGTTTGAACCCGCCACCTCTGGCATATGGAGGCAGCACCCTGCTCCTTTGAGCCACAGGTGCTGCCCCTCTATGAAATTCTTAAACAGGCAAAATTACAGTCAGCAAAAGCACAACAGTGCTTGCCAGGTACAGGATACAGGAGGAAGGGACTATAAAAACAAAGAAACACCAGGTAACTTTGAGGTGATAAAAATGTTCTTTATTTTGACTATCATGGTTGGTTACACAACTGTATACATTTGTTAAAAACTTAAACTACACACAAAATAGGTGAATTTTATTGTCTATAAAGCCTAACTCAATAAATATGAAACTAAGGGTAAAGTTGAAAACATTCTATTAATGTGAATGATACTATCAGAAACTGAACAAATGGCAGTACTTTTGCTATGCAAGTAAGATAAATTGCGTGTTTTCAAGTACAATAACATTAAATGCTAGCACTTAATCTCCCGACAAAAACAAAAATGTTACAAAGTATAGTTATCTAAGAATTTATCTTATTTCTCATTTTGAAGGGGCTTATAATCACTATACAAACTGTATCAGGAAAGAAGATGAAATATATTACAGAATTAGTTCTTTTTTCTTTTTTTTTTTTCTTCGCTGTTTTTGGCCAGGGCTGGCTTTGAACCTGCCATCTCTGGCATATGGGACCAGAGCCCTACCATTTTGAGCCACAGGTGCCACCCTAGAGAAGTATTTCTTAAAGCCAAGTTCAACTGATGAATATTCTCACCTCTATATATAAACTTAGAATAATGTTGCAAACTTTTCACATGGCTTAATATTATTTCTCCATGTCCTCCTATATAAAACATTCAATTTCAAGATCCCTTCCTACCATCATTACATCTCCATAACAAATAGCTGCTGATAAAATACTATCATACTAGAATAGAGATTTTCAACCAGTGGCTGTACACCAGTGTGCCATGAGAGAATCTTAGGTGTGCCACGAAAAATTTTAAAGATCATTAATGAAATTATTTTCAAAAGAAGTTCAAAGCACAGTAAGTATATTCTTTTTTTTTTATTCTTTTTTTTTTGATCAACATAATTTATGTGTGCTGTGGAATTTTAACTCTAGGTTCAAGTGTGCCATGATAAAAAAGGTCGTTGAAAAACACTGTTCAAGGGATTAAGAAACCTTAAGATTTACAGTATGATCCTATTCCCTTCTTCTAAGGTCACAATCCAAACAAGTTTCTTTTATTCTATCAATGTCAAGTTGTTTAACATATTAGAACCCCAATAGGTTCATTAAGTAAAATTATCAAAACTGTCAATCAAAAACAAGCTTTTATGAGACAATAGGAAAATGCAATCAGAATTAACTTTAATACGTACTTTAGGGGTTGCTTTAGGGCTTCATCTTTGAGATTAATAGTGAAGACACATCAATTAAATTATCTGATGGTAGGGAATAAATAGAGGAGGGGTGACATCAGATTTGCTGTCAGCTGTTTAAATGTAGTGACTGAGCAATGGGTATATAGTTGTTCATATTATTCTGCCTACTTTTGTATATGCTTGAAACTTTCCATAATAAAAAGCTTAAAAAGAATATTCAGGGGAAAACTTAAAAATCAATTATAAAAATAAATCAATAATCCATATTATTGGAAAATAATATTATAAAAAATATTATAAAAATAAATCAAAATCCATAATATTATTGAAAAATAATATTCAGGGTAAAACTTAAAAATCAATTATAAAAACAAACCATAATCCATATTATAAAAATAAATCAAAAATCCATAATATTATTGAAAAATAATATTCAGGGGAAAACTTAAAAATCAATTATAAAAATAAATCAATAATCCATAATCACATGAGCCAAGAAAAAAGGCTATTTTCCTATGTCAAAATGACAGAAATCCAGACTATAGGCAGGGTATGTCTTAGGTAGATTTAAAAAAAAAAAAAACCAAAGACAGAAATGCAGATGACAATTGGCGTTTGTTATCTTAATTAGATACGTGAATCAGAGAAAAGAAGACATTAAGTGTATCCCTCCTGAAACATAAAATTGCTCCTTTCAAAATACCCTGTAAGCTCTAGTTAACTGTAATTTGACAAGAGTCTTCAGTGACTAAACTTTTCGTTAGAGATTATTTCCTAAATAACCTAATTGTTAGAGAAAAAATTCCGAACTTTCCTAATTTCATCCCATTATTCCCAGTTGTACTCCTGTACACCATGTAATTTTCTTCACAAATACCTATTTGTTTACTTCTAGGCCTATGATTATTTGTTCATGGACTTCTTGATCTATCAAACCGCTCTGCCTTTGTCTGTTTTGCTTTTCCATTTTTTATTTGGCTACTTTTTACCCTGTTTTAATCTTAACTTCCGTAAGCAATTTCATTTAATCATTTTAGTTAAATTAGACTGTTTTAATACAGAGTATCCAGTACTGTTTTTAGGTAACAATCACCATAATTAGTGAGACTTCCCACTGATTTAGAGATGCCATGCTCCATCCCACACTGCCTAACACTTGGGGGCTTTATGATTGGATTTCTTTTCTTTCTTTTTCTTTTTTTTTTTTTTGGTACAGAACACTTTTTTTCAGGCAGCTTTCAACTACTATAACCTCTACCCAGAACAATCTTTGTTCAGCTCCACATAATCTCTGGCATATTTTCTGACTCCTACTGAGAGGAAGAGGATACATACCTGAGTCTTTAAAACCCAACAGTTCCTAATAAATATAATGAGCATTCACTAAATGCCATGCCCTATGCAAAAATGCACTTTTTATGTCAATGCTACCCCAGATAACTTTTTTTTGGCAGTTTTTGGCCAGGGCTGGGTTTGAACCTGCCACCTCCGGCACATGGGGCTGGCGCCCTACTCCTTGAGCCACCGGTGCTGCCCTACCCAAGATAACTTTTAATGACAATGGCACTGTTCTATCCGCACTGTCCAATATGGTAGTGAGTAGCTACATGAGGCTACAGAGCACTGAAAATGCGACTATTACAGATGAACTTAAATTTTTTTAATTTATTTAACTTTAATTAATCTTAACTAAATTTAATTTGGGGATGGGCGGTTGTGGAGGGTAGAGAGTCTCATTCTGTTGCCCCAAGCTAGACTGCCATGGCATCAGCCTAGCTCATAGCAACCTCAAACTCCTGGGCTCAAGCAATCCTCCTGCCTCAGCCTCCCAAATAGCTGGAACTACAAGCAGGCACCATGACGCCAGACTCATTTTTCTGTTTTTAGTAGAAACTGGGTCTCGCTCTTCCTCAGGCTGATCTCAAATTCCTAAGCTCAAGTAATCAATCCTTCCCCCTCAGCCTTCTAAGAGTAGTGGGATTACAAATATGTGAGCCACCAAGCCCAACCTGAAGAGTCACTTTCTGAGACTAACTGAAGAAATTACAGTGCTTGAACTGTTCTTCATAAAACTTGTCTCCATTTATTTTCACAATTATATATATGCACTAAAGATAATCTAGAACAAGAGTTCTCAACATCAGTACAACTAACACTTTGTACCAGATAATTAAACATTGTAGAGGGTGTTCTTGTGCCTTACAGGAGGCTCAGCAGCACCTTTGACCTTCATCCACTAGAAGCCAGTAGCAATGGCCATTTGTGACAATGAAAAAATGTCTCTGACATTGAGGAATACCCCTTGGGGGGGGATCACCCACATCTGAGAATCACTAATCTCAGACTAAAAGTTGGATTCTGCACTCAACGCTGAGCATATTCTAAGGCAATTTCTTTAAGTTCCTGCTTTGTTATTTGGAAACCAGGCAACATATTAAAAACAGTTAAAAGTGGCTCGGCGCCTGTGGCTCAAGTGGCTAAGGCGCCAGCCATGTACACCCAAGGTGGTGGGTTCGAATCCCCAGCCCGGGCCCGTCAAACAACAATGATGGCTGCAACCAAAAAAAAAAAAAAAAAAAATGGCCGGGCTTCATGGCAGGCGCCTCTGGTCCCAGCTACTTGGGAGGCGGAGGAAGGAGACTCCCTTGAGCCCAGGAGTTGGAGGTTGCTGCGAGCGTGATGCCATGGCACTCTACCCAGGGGGATAGCTTGAGGCTCCGTCTCAAAAAAAAAAAAAACAGTTAAAAGTAACCATCTCTTCGTATTTTCCATAGAACCCACATTATATTTGTGTTTTCCCATTCACTATCTCAGCTTTTCTTTCCTGACGTTGAGGTGAATACTGTGCCTAATTTAGAGAATTAAAGTGGGGGATTCTAAAAAGTTCAATGACTTGGCTCAGCGCCTACAGCTCAAGCGGCTAAGGAGCCAGCCACAAACACCAGAACTGGTGGGTTCAAATCCAGCCCAGGCCTGCCAAACAATGACAACTACAACCAAAAAAAACTGCCGGGCATTGTGGAGGGCACCTGTAGTCCCAGCTACTTGGGGGGCTCAGGCAAGAGAATCACTTGA
>NW_003852399.1:24466909-24491024 GCF_000181295.1 Otolemur garnettii | reverse complement strand
AAAAAAAAAAAAAAAAAGTTAAATGACTTGCCTACAAGCACAGTTTCAAGCTCTGGTTTATACATACTGTATCACCTTGTGTTACAGCACTCAAAGGGAAAACTACTTAGAGAATAACCCTTTTGATATGACAATCTCCTGTGGCTCAATGGGTAGGGCACTGGCCCCATATACCAAGAGTGGCAGGTTTGAACCCAGCCCTCGCCAAAACTGCAATAAAAAATAGCCAGATGTTGTGGCGGGCACCTGTAGTCCCAGCTATTTGGAAGGCTGAGGCAAGAGAATCACCTAAGCCCAGGAGTTGGAGGTTGCTGTGAGCTGTGACGTCACAGCACTCTACTGAGGGCGACAGTGAGACTCTGTCTCTAAAAAAAAACAAGACTGTTTATAATTGCACAAAACATAATGCCAAAAGGCAAAGCTCACAGGAAAATTCCAAACAATGAGAACAGGTTCATATTGTAACTAACCTGCATCCTGAGTAATTCAGAACGAGGACAACACATCATGCTATACCAAATACCACCCTAAAAAAAGCCTTTCGTAACCTACTACTAGGAAATGGTTAAGAGGGTCAGCCCTCTTCCCTAAAAGGCAAAAATTAAACTGGAAGCCTACAGGGAAGATGATATCAAAATCTAAGACAGGTGGCTGCTCTAAGGTTGGGATGTTTGACACGGCAGAAATATTCTGGAATACAAGCCATGTGTCAGAGTAGAAAGATGCCCAGGAGTTTAAAAAAAAAAACAGTCAGAAGACCATCATGTGGACCTCAGCTGTATGTCAATAGCTTGCTGTGTACCCATGGATAACTTCTGGTAGATCTCTGGGTCTGTTCCTTCAACTCATTACTGAGAAGACTTTTCTTTCTACACCACTGCTACAAGCACCAGGCACTTCCACCTCTCCCCTCAACCTCAAT
Organism: Otolemur garnettii; assembly: GCF_000181295.1. Lineage (NCBI taxonomy): Eukaryota > Metazoa > Chordata > Mammalia > Primates > Galagidae > Otolemur > Otolemur garnettii. The sequence goes on along the minus strand of NW_003852399.1, from coordinate 24,490,102 downwards.
ATACAGAACACTGTTCCTGGTATTCATTTGCTGTTTTCCCGATACAATACTTTAAATAAGAACATAGCACTAACTCAAGAAATTCACTGGAAAGAAAATCAAAGTGTATCTGAACACCAGTTTCAAATCAACTCAATGAATACCATAAATTTGCTGAGAGCCCAGCAACTAACTATGTCAGGAACCTTGTAATCACTCTGGAAAACCAGACAACATCCTAGGTTCTCTGAATTTCTCTCCTCTTCTTTCCATCCTAGCCATCCCCCCTATATTCATTAACTTCACTCGTGTATCATCATTATCTATTATTAGCAAGTCTGAAACACAAATTTATAGAAAAAAATCACGTTTTTCTTTTCATACATTTTAGATGCTTGAGACATCAGAAATGTTAAACTGAACAAAATATTTGGGTTTTGTCTTTTGGTTTTTTATGAAAGAGTTGAGAGGAAAAAATTTTTCACTTTTAACAGGATGTGGGCATTTTAAAAAAGAAAACTTATTTAAAGAAAATACTGATGTTATGAGGACCAAAAGTTTTCTTTAACTGGGTGATTTACTTACAATACCATACTGTTTCTCTAATCTCACTGCTTTTAGTGTAAAGAATAAAGTATATCTAGTTACACCATTTTCATCAAAACTACCATTTTATTACTCTGTGACTCTTATAGACACATTTATCATTAAAAAAAAAATGCCATAGTAGCAGTCTTTTCCATTACCAAAATTTACTAAAACTTGATAAGGTTTTTATCTGAAAATTAGAATACATTCTGGGCTACTTATTACAGTTAATTAAAAGGTTCCAGAAAACCAATCTCTTTTGGAAACAGAATTTTCTCAAGCAGTAGGTTGATCCTCTTTGCAACTAGGTATGCAAAGCACATCTTTCCTTTTAGCTCCTGCCACAAGTCAACACAAGTCAATACTTCAAAACTCAGGGTTTCTGGGTCTCAAATTCTGCCCTCACAAATCTCAAAAGGCCAGACATGTTTATGGCTAATATGTAACTGTACGTCCCTAAAATTTTACCTACAGCACTTTTCTGTTTTTTTGTCAAATATCTACCACCTTGATGCACACATAGTATGACTCAGATCCACTTACCTTTTTTCTTATTTCATACAATCAAAACTCACTGTGATCTTAATATTCCCAATATCATATACTGACACTACAAGAATCAAAACCAAAGCTAAATGTTTATACTAGGAATAGAAAAAGAAAAAGTAGCTTTTTAAAAGGTATACTAAGTCTGGGCCTAGTGGCTCATGCCAGGTAATCATAGTACTTTGGGAAATGGAGGCCGGAGGTTCACTTGAGGACAGGAATTTGTGACCAGCCTGGGCAACAGAGCAGGACCCCACCCCACCCCTTCCACAGTGGTATGTGTCTCTAGTCCTAGCTGCTTGGGAGGCTGAGTCAAGAGACACTTGAGCCCAGGAGTCAGAGGTTGCAGTGAGCTATGGATCACTGCACTCCAGCCAGCGTGACAGAGGGAGACCGTGTCTCTTAGGAAAATAAATAAAAAGTATGTTACTTATAAAACTCTCAAATAACTAAAGCAAAAGAAATGCTCTTAAAAAAAATGAATTAGCATGGCGCCTGTAGCTCAAGCAGCAAAGGTGCCATCCACTTACACCAGATCTGGCAGGTTCGAATCCAGCCAGGGCCTGCCAAACAATGACAACTACAATCTAAAAATAGCCTTGTGTTGTGGCAGGCACCTGTAGTCCCAGCAACTCAGGAGGCTGAGGCAAGAGAATCACTTAAGCCCAGGAGTTTGAGGTTGCTGTGAGCTGTGATGCCATAGTACTTTACCCAGGGCTATAACTTGAGGCTCTGTCTCAAAAAAGAAAAAAAAGAAAAGAAAAGAAAAGAAAAAAAAATGAATTAGGCCCAGGCACAGTGGCTCACACCTATAATCCTAGCACTATGGGAGACTGAGGCAGGTGGATTGCTTAATCCCAAGAGTTCCAAACCAGCCTGAGTTAAGTGTCAGACCTAGCCCTAATGGAAAAAAAAAAAAAGCCAAGCATCATGGTGTGGCCAGCCCCTGGAATTCCAGCTACTTGGAAGGGTGAGGCAAGAGGATCCTTTGAGCCCAAGAGTCTGAGGTTGCTGTGAGCTATGATGCCATGGCTGCACTCTACCCAGGAAGAGAGAGTAAGACTCTGTCTTAAAAAAAAAAAAACGAAAAGAAAAGAAAGAAATAAACAAATTAGGGAGGCTGAGGTGGAAGGATTGCTTGAGGCCAGGAGTTTGGGACCAAAAAGAGAGCTTCTCTCTACAAAAAAATAGGATAATTTTAGCTGGGCATGCTGGCACGTACCTATAGTGTCAGCTTCTCAGGAAGCTGAGGCAGGAAGAACACTTGAGCCCAGGAGTTTCAGGCTTCAGGGAACAATAAAGATGCCACTGCACTTTAGCACAGGCAACAGAGTGAGACCTTTTCTCAAAAAAAAAGAGGCCATGCCTATAATCTTAGCAATCTGGGAGGCCGAGGCAGGTGGCTAGCTTGAGCTCACAAGTTTGAGACCAGCCTAAGCAAAATCCAGTCCCCATCTCTACTAAAAGTAGAAAAACTGAGGCAGGAGGATCACTTGAGCCCTTGAGTTGGAGGTTGCTGTGTGACACCAGGGCACTCTACCCAGAGTGACAGCTTGAGACTTTGTCTCAAAAAATAAACAAAAAAGGAATCAAAGTGCCCAACACAGCTACAAAATAGGTTTTGGTATGCACAGTCAACTGACAAAATCAGTCAGGATTCTTGATACATAATGTTAGGCCTAATATAGAAAACATGCTCTACTTCTCTGCTCTCTGCTGCAATTTTCCAAGTTTACAACAAGCATTAACCACATGGTTCTATCAATGACGGTAGAGCTATCCTTACTACTAGCCTGTTTCCAAAAAACTTAAGGTAATGTCTTTAAAAGATCTCTAATGAATTAACATCAGAGTAAGGACCAAATAACAAAATGTTAAATAATTTAAAAAGTTATTTCAGTATAATTCCAAACTGTCAATATTTTCAAGAAGTATTTCAAAAGTTTCACAGGCATATTAAATACAATATGGCTACAGCAAAGATTAGACAAATCCAAACCCAGTGCCAGAAACTAAACCACCAGCTTTGGATTTAAAAGCTGTCTGCCCCACCTGAGGTGGGTAGATATACTGAGACAGACAGAGGCCAGTATCTTAGCAGCAAGTTAGGCCTCTTCCTCACTCCGGGAAGCGCATGACAAATCGCGTCATGCAACTTAAGTCACCCCGTCACTTAGCAAAAATTATTTCCAGCTTCTAAACTTGGAACTAGATGGCCTTCTATACACAAAAGAAATATCAGAGAATAGTGAAAGTGTTGGGGGGAGAGGGAGGCTTAAAATGCCCCCACTTACTGAGCCTGTAAACATTTAGCCCATCAGTCCAGATTCTAAGACATGCTTTAATGGAGGCCTTCCTCAACCTCCTTTGAATCTGTTTTGCAACAGTGAAGGAACTTGTCTTGCTTTACCTCAGTTCTCTGCAAGCATGCAGCCCTGCAATTCAATATCCTAAACTGGCAAGGAACAGTGGAGGAGGGAAGGGGAGGAACCTAAACCAAAACGGCCTACTTATAAAAGATGAAAAATAAAAAAATCATAATTCCTCCTCCACCCAGAGCAAGCCCAACCCAGAAATTTACAGCATGTTAAGAAAAGCAGCACTGCTGAACTGCAAACCTAAGAGTTTTCCTTTGACACACTACGCACGGGTTTCAGCTGTCAAATTACAACTCAGGAAAACACTATCATTAGAATAAAAAAGGAAACAAAAAAGCTCGCACCACAGGGGCTGGTGGCAGAAGCAGCCAGCACCATTTCAGGAGAAGAAGAGCAAAGGGAATCCAATCCACTTCCCCCACCCCCGCCTGAATTCATACCCTCCCAGGCCAGGCAAACCTCACTGCAGGGGCTCAAATTTAATAATAATAACAATAATCATGGCGCTTCCTCCCTCTCTTTCTCCCTCCCCCCACCATATCCCCCTCCCGCGCACGATCTGCCGGGAATCGGCTCCTCTCCCCCGGGATCCTCGGGCCCGACAGGTCCAGACCACCCCACCGGACACATCTCCCGGGGCCTGGGCAAGTCCGGCCCAGCCTACCCCGGGGCCCCTTGCCCAGCTTCTCCTCTTCCCTCTCTTTTTACCTCCACCATCCCCCATCCGCATTGTCTGTCTCAATTCAACTTTGACTAATATGGATTCCTCCGGCCTGGGCCGAGCGGTAATTACACCCTGCCCCCCGGGAGCCAGAGCCCCACCATCTCCGTTGAGTTCAACGATGTTCCTCGCGGAAGGGGGAAAAGGGGGTTGCAGCGCACCCGCCCGTCTACACCGCAGGTCCCGTCTACACCGCGCTCCCGCAGCGGCCCCCAGCCCCTGGGACCATAAGTTTGGCAAGGATGGGCCTAGCCGGGGGCAGTAAAGGACCCCCACCCCAGCAAGACTGCCCGCGCAGAAACAGAAGCGCCCGCTCCAGCGCGGCCCCGTGGGGGAGGGGAGAGAGGGAAGGGCGCCCCTCCCCCCGCCCGCCCGCCGACCCGCTGGCCCTATTACCTGTCATTGAGCTGGTCCTCGGTGCCCGGCAGCGGGTGAACCACGAAATGGATGGACGTCATGGTGCTTTCCTTCTCGTCCTCCTTCCGAGGACTGCCCCCTCCCGCTTTCGCCCGCCCCCCCCAATCCCCTTCCCCTCCCCAAAACCCACAGCCGCCGCCGCCGCCTCCCAGTCCTCAAATGGAGGGAAGCAAATGCGCAGGGGCCGCCGCCGCCGCCTCCCTGCCGGGCGTGTGTCCGCAGCCCGGCGGGGCGGGCAGGAGGGCAAATCACCACGCTACCCGCTCCCCTCGGCGACAGTACGGAGCGAGAAATTGGCGGTCGGGACCCAGGGCGCGCCGCCGCCAGCGGCAGCCGGGCGTCGGGAGAGGAAGCGACTGGGGAGGGAGGAAAGGGACAGGCTACGGGCTGCGGGCTGCGGGGACGGTACGGTCCCGGCGGCGGACGGGGTCCGGACCACAGAAGGTGGGGAGAAAGAAGAGCCCACACCGCGCGTCACTGGCGAGAAGCCGCCGCCGCCACCAGCACCGCCGCCGCCATCTTCACTTCTGCCCCAGTTTCTCCGTCTCGCAGGCTCCGCTCGGGAGCAGCGGGGGAGGGGCGAACGGGAGGAGGAGGAGGAGGAGGAGGGAAGAGACCGGCGGGCGGGGGCACGGCGATGAGGGGGCGGGGCTCCGGGAAACGGGCGGTAAGGCCCTTTCGATTGGGCGGCTCAACGTTGTCGAGCCACGACGCTGTAAAGCGCGTGCCGATTGGTCCGTTCGGCTCCTGAGCCCAGCCCCCTAGGGGGTGGGATGTCCCGGGAGTGAGGGTTCCGGAGAGCACGTGTTAGGAAAGGAGAAGGTGGAGGGGGCGAGCCCGCCGGGAGGGAGAGTAAGTGTTCGTGTGTCCCAGAGGAGGTGGGAAGGAGAGGGTTTCTTGCCTTCTCTAGGGCTGATTTCCCTGGGGCAGCCCTAATTATTTTGCAGAGCCTTGGGGCTTTCTGTTGTTGTTTCTCATCCTTTATCCGTACTTGTGTTTAAAGTAGAAGTGTAAAAATCAGTTAAGGGGCAAGAAAGACACAGCCTTTTGTTGGAAAAGTAAAATATTTGTGTAAGAACCTTTTCAGAAAGTGATAGCGAGATCTTGGAGCCGACTTTGCGGCAATTTCCTTACCACTACCACCATCACATATATGCCCAAAGACAAAAATGTGGAAATTTCCATTAATTTCCTGATTTAAGTGATTCATGGTTTTCTGTTACTTTTAAAGGAAAGATATACCTCTTCTACAGAGGGGTTTTTCAATTTATTATTAGTGAGATCATAACGGCAAATACTTTAATGGATCCTTTTTTCTAGGGAACTAGTTAATAGCTTCTCAAAGTTATAACTCCTTCAAAAACACAAGTACCTCTTTCAAAGCAAAAACTGAAAATATGAATTCTTTATATATCCTCATTAAGTCAGGTTTCTGTAAACCGTACTTAAAGGAAAATAAATGTCAGTTTTTTTCTTTTACTGCAACACACTTTTGCTTAGGAAGTTCTTTTGAGCAAAATTACAAAAATTTACAAATCAAGATAGGGCCAGGTACAGTGGCTCACACCTGTAATCCCAGCACGGGGAGAGCTGAAGCAGGTGGATTGCCTGAACTCAGGAGTTGGAGACCAGCCTGAGCAAGAGTGAAACCCGTCTATACTTAAAATAGAAAAACTAGCGGTTGTGGCAAGCACCTGTAGTCCCAGCTACTTGGGAGGCTGAGGCAAGAGGATTGCTTGAGCGCAAGAGGTTGAGGTTGCTGTGAGCTTTGACTCCACATTACTCTACCCAGGGCAAGAGACTCTGTCTCAAAAAAAAAAAAAAAAATTAGACTCGGGACCATAGCACAGTGGTTATGGTGCCAGCCACCTACACCAGGGGCTGGCAGATTCCAACCTGCTAAACAACAATGACAACAGCAGCAAAAAATAACTGGGAGTTTGAGGTTGCTATGAGCTGTGATGCCACCGCATTCTATCAAGAATGACATAGACTCCGTCTCAAAAAAAAAAATTTTATTTATATATATATTCATATAAAGATAGACAAGATACCTCTTGAGACAAATAATGAAATACGTTTTAGGTCACCAGCTCCAATATCAGCCCAGATTAGACTTCAAGGCCACTATTAAAAGTCCATGTGAGCTCTGAGGAAGCAGATTAGATAAATGTACACTGCTAGTTTTGGAACAAAACAGATCCAGGTTTGAATTCTGTTTTAACTGCTTAACTATGTGGCCTTTTTTAGATTTTTTTATCATAGCATTTTTTTCTCATTTGATAAATATTTCATACTAATAGATTTACACAGGGTTATGGTGATGTCTATAAATGTCAATCACATAGAATAGTTCTTACACTTAATAGGTACAGTGGGTGGACACATTTGTCAAGGGCTCTCTGTGTTATCACTTTTACACCTTATATCATTTAATATTCAAATCACACTATGGGGTAAATTATATTCTTTCTCCCTATTATACACATGAGAACACTGGGGCTCAAACCCCTTAGGGGAAGTGCTTAATTTGAGACTATAACTCAGGTCTCCTGACTTTGTTCCATTCCTTTTTCCACTATACCAAGGCTACCATATAGTAGTTAATAACTTAGAAGGAACAGACTGTTCAAAGACAATAGAAAAAATATATATAAATACCAATAAGTATTTATTGATGCCATGGAAGTTGAAGGAGTAAGTGATTTCAGCCAAGAGAATTAAGAAAATTCATTTAAGCCACACTTTCAAAAATGTTCTGAGCAAATAAAATATCTAACTTAAACATGGGGGGGAGGTTGTTTATTTGTTTGTTTTTGAGACAGAGTCTCACTACGTCGCCCTCAGTACAGTGCTGTGATGTCAAAGCTCACAGCAACTTCAAACTCTTGGGCTTAAGCAATTCTCTTGCCTCAGCCTCCCAACTAGCTGGGACTACCGGCGTGCGCCACAATGCCTAGCTATTTTTTGGTTGCATTTGTCATTGTTTAGCTGGCCTGGGCCAGGTTCGAACCTGCCAGCCTTGATGTATGTGGCTGGTGCCATAATCACTGTGCTAAAACAAAGCCAAAAACATAGTTTTGTTTTGTTTTTTTTTATTTGCCCCTGAACAGACCGCACCATGCCTATACCTTGGCTTATTTCTCTTTCTTACAGATCTGCCCTTTATCTTTTATTATTTTTCTATCTTGCTTTTAATTCAATTTACCCACTCATGGTTTCCTAGCATTGAGACTTTTTCTCCTGGTTGAAGGTTGGTGGTCTACCTCTGAGCAGCCCATTCACCTGCTTATGTGGTCTTTGACTGATAACCATCTTGGCATTGCTATCTTTTTGTTGTCCCAGATGGCATATAGGAAAAATTTTACTATCCCAAGGATCTAACACTTCAGTGGGTCACACTTTGAACAGGGAAAAACAAATAAAGGCATGGAGTTATGACCATCAAATGGATGGGAGTGGAGGAAATACAGATAGAGAAACTGAGATTTGGGGGGAGGGGGGTGCCCTCAGGCTAAAGCTCTTTGAAGAGTCAAAGTGTAGGACAAACCTTGGAGAAGGAGGCTAAGGACTGTCTTTCTAAGAATTCAGACTAATTTTGCCTTTGAGGACAACCGAAAAATTTAGGCAAAATATTTCTTTAAATCTACTTAAAGGCACAAGAAAGCTAACAAAACAATGATAAATTTTGAAACTAGGGTCCAAGGGATGAAGAAGACCCAGGAAATTAATCCTCTCTTGAGAGCATCCCCCCCCCCCCAAGGGATGCCTGTTAATTTCAGAAATACAAACTGGGAAGCCAAGAGATTGAGCAGTTACTCTGACAGGCATTCAGGGCTAAGACAACAGGGATTGATGTCTAGGATCCCCCAGTGCAGTGGGGAGTGCTAATGAACCACTCTTAATTTGTGTTGAGTCCCGAAGATGACATCCTTGAAATAGGCCAAGTCTTATGCCTGTATTTGGTTTCCCCCAAAGCAGACCATGAGACAAGGATTTGGCTATAAATAGTTTATTTATTAAAGTGATTGCAGGAAACCAAGAATGGAAGTATCAGGTAGGAAAAGGAGAAAACCCAATAAAGGTTCCTCTGATGTGTGTTTTACCACCATGGCCAATTAGAACTCAGTCCCACCAGGAACTCTCTAAGAGACTGTGTGGGATGTACCTGAGAATTAACCTGTTGAGGAGTGAGGAGGTGGAGTTATTTATCTATCAGCTTCATCTCTCAGAAGTTGAGGGTTCCTCCTGGTTTGTTAACTAGCTGGATTAGTAATAACTAGGTTACTGTCTAACAAAAATCATTTGTGTTACAAACCAAAAAAGAATTAGAAAATGAAAACGTTAAAATACCATTTAAAGTAATATAAAAATCTATTAAATATGTAATATCTAAGAACAAATCCAATGAAAGATGTGTAAAGCCTCTACACCAGGCGTCCTCAAACTACGGCCCGCCTAGGACATTTATCCTGCCCACCGGGTGTTTTTGCCACCACTACCTGTCCTGCTTAGCAGCGGACTAGTCCTCCAATAGTCTGAGGGACAGTGAACTGGCCCCCTGTTTAAAAAGTTTGAGGACTCCTGCTCTACACAGAGAACCTTAAGACATTTATTTATTTATTTACAGACGGGAGTCTCACTCTGACACCCAGGCTAGAGTGCAATGTGTCAGCCTAGTTCACAGCAACCTCAAACTCTCTGAATACAACCTAGTCTTCTGCCTTAGCCTCCCAAGAGTTGGGACTACAGGCCCCCACCACAATGCCCAGCTAATTTTTCTATTTTTGGTAGAGACAAGGTCTGGCTCTTGCTCATACTGGTCCCAAACTCCCAAGCACAAGCAGTCCTCCCGCCTCAGCCTCCCAGAGTACTGGGATTACAGGCCTGAGCCACCTTGACCAGGCTTTTAAAACATTTCTGAAAGAGATCAAAAGTGGTCTAAATAAATGGAAGATCTATACCGTGTTCATGAACTAGTAGATTTAATATGAAATTATCAAACTCCCTAAATTGATCTACAAATTTAGCGCAATCTCAATCAAGATTCCAGCAGTTCTTTTTCACCCCAGTAGAACTTCATAAGTTATTTTTCTAACTTACATGGATTTGTAAGGAGAGACAGAAAAATCAATGAAATAGAATAAAGAACTCAGACATAGACCAAAACTAAAGGAGTGTGTGATTTATGACAACAAAGGTACTTTAAGACAGTTCAGAAAGGAAGATGTTTGCTGGAATGATTTGATATCTTTTATTTTTAATTAAATTTAACCCATACCTTTATCATACACAGAGGTTCAGGCAAATTATAAATCTAAATGCAAAAAGAAAATTTCTAAGAAGATCATATAGAAGGATGTCTGTATGACCTTAGGATTAGAAAAAGCTTCCTAAACTAGACAGAAAAGCTCTGATCATGAAAGGATCAATATGTTGGATTATATTGTAAATAAAAATTTCTGCTCATCAAAAACAGTGGCCAGGGCAGTGGTTCATGCCTGTAATCCTAGCACTCTCGGAGGCCAGGGTGGGAAAATGACCTGAGCTCAGAAGTTTCAGACCAGCCTGAGCAAGAGCAAGACTCTATTTAGCAAGAGCAAGACTCTGTTTCTACTAAAAATAATAATAATAATAATAATAGAAAAATTAGTAGGGCATTGTGGCAAGCACCTATAGTCTCAGCTAGTCTGGAGCTTGAGGCAGGAAGATCACATGAAGGTTGTGTGAAGTAGGATGATACCACTGCACTGTAGTCCAGGCACTCTAGCTGGAGTGACAGAATGAGACTCTGTCTAAAAAGAAAAGAACAAATCATTAAGAGATTGAACAATTAAGCCACAAAATGAAAGAAGATATTTGTAATTCATATTATTCACAAAGGACTCATATCCAGATAATGTTTGAAAATTTCTAGAAATAACAAAGAAAAAGGCAGAAAACCAAAAATTTTTTTAATGGGCAAGAGACTAGACTAGGTACTCCACCGATAAATATTTGAAATGGTGGGCAATCTCATTAGTCATCTGGGAAAAGCACATGAAAACCACAGTGAGATACTATTGTACACCCTCCAAGATGGCTATCATCAAACAAACCAACAATAGCAAGTGTTAGCAAGAGTGTGGAACAAGCAGTCTTACCGTTTGTAAGGGCTGAAACTGAAGTACCAATAATCACTTTGGAAAAGTAGAATAAAAGAAGCCAGAAGAGATACAATTCCACTGATAAGAGTTTCAAAACTGAAACGCTAGTGGTAGGGATGCATTTTTAGATAGTAAAACTAAGAAGATATAAGAGAGGTTGCTTTAGAGAGCAGCAGTTACTTTATAGAAAAGGAAGGAGTATTGATTGAGGGATGGAGTGCTGACAGTATCCTGTTTCTTGACTTGGGTGTTGGTTACAAAGTATTTATTATATTTTATTTAACTATATATTTTTATTTTGTACACTTTTCTATATGTGCTACATTTACTCAAAGATTTTTTTTTTAATTTTTTTATTGTTTGGGATTCATTGAGGGTACAAAAAATTAGGTTACACTGTTTGCATTTGTTAGGTACAGTCCCTCTTATAATTGTGTCCCCGCTAAAAGATATTTTTAAATACATTGTGTGAAAGGAAAGAAAGTTAACACTTCCTTAACAGGAATAAAAGGAGACATTGGGACCTAACAACGCTCATATGGTTAAGACCTTGCCGCCTACCTAGGCATCTAACCATTTTTCAAAAAGAAAGGGAGGGAAGGAGGGAGCGGAGAAGCAGAAGGAGGAAGGGAAGGGAAGGAAAGAAAAGAGGCCCTACATCATATCATAAAATAACTAAAAAGAAAAGTAAAGAAAAAGAGTGGCCCTACATCATATCATTTAATATTAGAACTATTAATCTAATTAAATGAGTTGTAGACCTAAATGTAAAAACTAAGGCTTTTCTAAGAAACTCTTACAGGAAAACAGAAGAGTAAATCTTTCTGTGCCTTTGGATTAAGAAATGGTTTTTTAGGCTGGGCGCAGTGGCTTATGCCTGTAATTCCAGCACTCTGGGAGGCCAAGGCAGGTGGATTGCTTGCGCTCACATGTTCGAGACCAGCCTGAACCAGAGCAAGACCTCATCTCTAAAAAAAAGTAGACGCTTGTGGCAGGCACCTGTAGTCCCCAGCTACTTAGGAGGCTGAGGCAAGAGAATCGCCTGTGCCCAAGATTTGGAGGTTGCTGTGAGCATGACACCACGGCACTCTATCAAGGGTGACAAAGTGAGATTCTGTCTCACAAAAAAAAAATAATAATAATAAAAGAAAGAAAGGAAAGAAATGGTTTCTTAAGTACAAAAGCATTAACACATTTAAAAAAGATAAAAGATAAATTAAGTTTAATTCAATTTATTCTAATACAATACAGAAATTGGACTTAATCTAAATTAACACTTTTGTACTATCATATCAAGAAAAGCAACCCATGGGATGGGAGAAAATATTTGCAAATCATATATCTGATAAGGGATGTCCAGAATATATCATATAAAGAACTCTTACAACTCAACAATAAAAAGACAATCCAATTTTGAAATGGACCAAGAGGAAAGACAAGGCCGAGAATGAGTTGAAGTTTATGAAAGAAAACAAAGAGGAAAGCACTGCTTTGTGAAGATGAAATGAGACTAACAAATAACAGAGAGAAGGCAGAGAGTTTCACTCCTGACTGCGCCATCGAGGACTGCAATCTGGAAAATACAGGAAAATAAAGACAGTAGGATCTTTGTAAATTGACCCTTTGTGAAGGGACTATAACAACTGATCAACATACAGAGGTGGTCAACATAAGGAACTAAGCCTCCTTAACTGAGCTGTACATGTGGTGCATGTCTGGTCTGTGAAAATTAAGTCAACTAAAGGACATGGTCAGTATAAGGAGGTGGCCAACTGTGGAGGTTCTATTGTATTTTGAAGGTGAAAGAAAATTATTTTTCCTGAGGCAAGGTCTTACTCTGTCACCCTGGATGGAGTGCAGTGGTGTCATCAGAACTCACTGCAGGCTCAAGTTCCCTGGGCTCAATGATCCTCCTGCTGGGGACTCCCCAGTAGCTGGGACTTCGGGCTTGCACCACCATGTCCAGTCTGAAGGTGAAAAATTAAAGTTTTTATTAGAATAAAAGTCTATTAGCCCTGAGTTGTCTTGAATGGAGTCAAGCCTCCATGTAAACTACACACGAAAGGGCAAAGAAAGTTAAAAAAAAAAAAAATGGACGAATGATTTGAATAGATATTTCTCAAAAGAATATAACAAATGGCCAATAAGCGTGTGAAAAGATGCTCAGTGTCATTAGTCATTAAAGAAATGTAGATGAAACCAATAAAATAATACTACCTAAAGTCAAAAAGATAGTAACAAGTGTTGGCAAGGATGTGGAGAAATTAAAACCTTTGTATGTTGTGGGTGGGAATGTAAAATAGAAGTAGCTGCTTTGTAAAACAGCTTGGTAGTTTTGACATTTCCTCAAAAAGTCAAACAGAGTTACTATAGAGCATTAAACCCTATGTTCATGCGAAAACTTTTATGCAAATGTTTATAGTTTAGCATATAACAGAAAAAAAAATAAAAATAATTCAAATATCTATCAACTGATAGGTAGATAAATAAAATGTGGCATATCTATCAATGGAAATTATTTGCCATGAAAAAGAATGAAATACTGACACATTCTACAACATGAATGAACCATGGTAAATGAACAAAGCCAAACACGAAGGGCCAGATATTATGTGATTCCATTTATATGAGGTATGCAGAATAGGTAAATCCATCAAAACAGAAAGTAGTTTAGTAATTGCCAGGGGCTGGGAGGAGAGGAAAATTGCAAGTGATTCTTTTGTGGGGAGTGATGAAAATGTTTTGGAATTAGATAATGGTGATGGTTACACAACTTGGTGAATATACTAAAAACCACTGAATTGAAATGCTTTAAATGGGTTAATTTTATGATATGTGAATTATACCTCAATAAATTTGTTTTTTAAAAAGGAGGAGGATGGCTGAGCATAGTGGGTCTTTGGGAGATTGAGGTAAAGGATCACTCGAGGCCAGGAATTCAAGACCAGCCTGGACAACATAGTGAGACCCATCTACAAAAAAATATTTAAAAATTAGCCAGGTGTAGTGACACATGCCTATAATCCTAGCTACTCAGATGACTGAGACAGGAGGATCCTTTAAGCCAGAAGTTGGAGATTACAGTGAGCCATGATTATGTCACTGCATTCCAACCTGGGCAGTCAGGTAAGACCTTGTCTCTCAAAAAATAAATAAATAAAAATAAAAAGAGAAAATGGTTGTATGTGTTTATATTTACACTAGCAGTGTATTGAGTTCAGGCTAATATATGCAATTTTTAATTAACTAAACTAGCTTCTACTTTCTTATTGCATTAAAAAAATCATGCATCAAAAAAATGATTTATTGAGCAACTTCTGTATGCCATGCACTAAATATTAGAGAGAGATGCAATAGGATAGTTAAGGTTTCTGCCCTCATGGGACTTATAGTGAGTGGCAAGGGGTGGGAGGGTGGGATTTTAAGTATTTCAGTGAGACATTAAGTCACTTACCCAAAGTCACACAATTAATAAGTATTAGAGTCATTATGGAAAGCACCATCAAGTCTCACAGGACCCTAGAGGCCCTTATTTCATGAAGAATTTGAGGTTCTGAGAGATTACATTGCCCAGTGACACATGGCTTGTTACACACTGCCACAAATATACAAAAGAACCCTAGAAAACTCAAGATCAAGCCATCTAAGATTTTCAGCTAGCCTAACAGGTCTTAGCAGCTTAAGGTGAACTCGGAAATGGAAAAAGATCTCCATTGACATTGAAAAGCGTTTGTTGCTGTTTGCCCAGTGCCAAGCACCGGGAACCTGGCAGTGAGCAAGATAAATGCAGCTCTTGCCCCGTGGCTTTGTGGAGTCTGGTGGTTTCCGAGTGCAGGTTTGATAGCTATTTTGATGGCTACCTAAAATTTATCTTTGAAGGCAAAGATACCTACAGATTTCAGGGCCACTCCCCTCTATTGTAATTCCATTGGTCTGGAGTCAGCCTTGGAATCTGTGTTTTTAACACACAGAGAACCAGTGATCTGGGGAACCACTGACGTAGTGTACTTCACAGCTTGGCTTCTAGAGATGAGAAAAACAACATCAGGAGAGAGTCCCCCAATTCCCATAACTAGATCAAATCTGTTTAATGCCCAAACCCTAAGGTAAAACATTTATTCATTCCCTAAACAAACATTGAGTACTGACCATGTACCCTGCAGTATACTAGCAGCTAAGGATATAGCAAAGAGTAAGACAGCATAGTTCCTGCCCTCGTGAGGCTTACATTTGATGGGGGTAAAAGGGGGAGGCAGGGAGAAAGCAAAGAAAGAAAGTGTTATTCTGAAAACAAAAAATACCACAAAATGAGACCAAGTTAGTGCCAAGTCAATACAAGTATATTACCTTGAGTCAGCTGGGGTGGCCTATACCTGTAGTCCCAGCTACTCAGGATGCTGAGACAGAAGGATCCCTTGAGCCCAGAAGTTTGAGGGTCCAGAGAGCTATGATGATTAGGTTGAACTGTAGTCAATATTTAGCCATTTTTGATTTACAGAAACAATTTCACGTGGGTCATTTTCATTAAAAAGGAGTTAGAAAGAGGTGGCATCCTTTCACCCCAAGATGAAAAAGAAAGTTGCCTTACAAGATAGATGTAATTTGACTATGTGAAGCCTGGAAGAAAGATTTGGTTAGAGCATTGTCTCTAAGGAGAAATTATAGAAGAGAAACAGGAAAGAAAGACAGGATGGGACATTCATTCCATAGATATAGATGGAACACCATGCTGGGCGCTGCTCGGATCACACACACAGCACAGTCCCCATTGAAAATTAAGTAACAAAAAATCAAATACTCACTTTCATACAAAGATTCATGCTACACCCACTTCCCCAAACATCCTTCCTGCCTGCTACTCGCCTGCCCAAAGTCCCTGCACTGTGCATCCTCCCTGGGCTGTGCATCCTCAGTCCCTGACCCAAATAACCACTTTGTCTACGAGGTCACCCCTCCTCTCTGGAGTCAGGACAGAGGGTTACCTCCCTTGAACCCCCGTGGCTCACTCTTCATACTGCTTTCTCCCTCTGCTTCTCACCACAGTTACTCCCGGGGTGAACACCTATCTTTGCTCTGTGGACTTCCTTCCAAAATTCCAATGCACCTGGTTTTTCTGCCAGTGTGTAATAGATAAGAAACAGACAAATGAATAAAGAAATAAATGATGATGGCTATCTTAAGGATTGAAGTTTAGATTCCAGGGCTACCTTTTAGCTCAATCTCAGGAAAACAGAACTTTCACTTAGGGGTCAGCCTGTGTTTACTCAACTAACCTCCAGGGTGCTGTGTCCCCTCCCAAGCTGGGTCTGGAAGAAGCTGCCTGCTGAGTACGGAACCATATCACAGAGCAGCTCTGGTGCTGGCGCTGGCCAGCCCCGTTACCTATAGTACCCATTCTACCCAGCCACTGTAAGTCCTGTTCTCTGTGGAACTGGCGCACAGCTGCTTGCCACATTTCCTGGGGTTGCTCTGTGAGTGCTTAGAAATTGTAGGTTCCTTCTCATCTGACTTTGCAGCAGAGGAAATGGCCCCTTCAGCTCTTCCTCAGAGGGCCCATTTTCCAGCCTCTGAAGGCCACATGCACATTAGGGTAATAGTGTGCCTGTGTCCTATTGACATTCTGTCTATTGGATCACTCAAACAAACAACAATCAACATCTTTAGCTGTGTTTTACAACTTTCAGAGCATTTCACAACAACTTTCTGAGCTATACATGGAAGGAAAAATGACAATATTAATATCCCCACTTTACAGATGAGAAAAATAAGTCTCAGGGAGCAACTCTGAGTAACTTTCCCAAGGTCACAGATTTGAGGGACATTTGAGGGGTTTAGATCTTCTGACTCCTAATCTTATACACTTTCTGGAAAGACTAATTTTGCACAATACTTATTTACTGTATAATGTAATGATTAACATGTGTATAGGGCTTTTTTACTGGACATTTTCGAGTATATTCATTCATTCAATTTTCAACAACCCCTGTAGGCATACTGCTATTAATTATCCCAATATTGCTTTTATTTTATTTATTTATTTATTTATTTATTGAGACAGAGTCCCACTCTGTCACCCTTGGTAGAGTGTCATGGCATCATCATAGCTCACAGCAACCTCAAACTCTTGGGCTCAAGTGATCCTCATGCCTCAGCCTCCTGAGTTAGCTGGGACTACAGGCACCTGCCAGAATATCCAGGCGATTTTTCTATTTTTAGTAGAGATGAGGTCTCACTCTTGCTCAGTCTGGTCTCCAACTCCCAAGCTTAAGCAATCTGCCCATCTTGGCCTTCTGGAGTGCTAGGATTACAGGCATGAGTCATCATGCATGGCCCCAATATTGCTTTTAAATTAAAAATTTAAAAATTCAATATTATCACGATAGCCTTTTACCATAGAGTAGCAAATGAAACTCTAAAAAATATTCACTTTGGGCAGCGCCATAGGTCAGTGGGTAGGGTGCCAGCCACAGACACCCAGGCTGCTGGCTTCAAACCTGGCCCAGGCCAGCTAAACAACAATGACAACTGCAACAACAAAATAGCCAGACGTTGTGGCAGGTGCCTGTGGTTCCTTAGAAGGCTGAGGCAAGAGAATCATTTAAACCCAGGAGTTTGAGGTTGCTGTGAGCTGTGACACCACAACCCTCTACCAAGGGCAACATAGTGAGACTCTGTCTAAAGAAAGAAAGAAAAAAAAGAACATTCATTCCTTCATGTTTTTGAGCATGTGCGCGTAAGATCCTGCCTTTGATCAGAGCCTGTGATTTCTGTCCTGATTTTCCTAGTACACTGGTACCAGAATCAGGATGTCATATTTGTGATTAGCTGAGAAATGACAAAGGCAGATAGACTATCCTGATATTTTACAATAAAAATGAGTGCCTAGGTTTACAGGAGGGAAGTGACCTACCACAGGGCAAAAAGGCCAGGCTCTCAAATGGCACCAGATGCTTAATTAGGGGCTTTTTCTACAGACTGGAAAATAGATTTTATATGCGCCATTTAAAAAGTAACATTAGCCTAGCCTTGTTCTCTAAGCTATGTTCACACAGAGATACCAATCATTATGAGTAATGTCATCATCAAATGCTGAGAATAATATTAGAGGGCCATGGTTATTGAATCAACAAATGATTAAAGGTTGGCTCTGGCGCCTTGAACTGGTTCAAGTTCTCAAGGTCCCATGCACAGGAAAATCAGCAACACATTATTTTAATGATTAAAAAAGAGGAAAGTGCCGCATGCTTATCTATTCTTCACTTTTCCTTCTCCTCTTTTTATTCTCTTTTCTCTATAGCTGCCCAAGGAGGAAAGCTCAACAATTAAATGAAGGCACAAGAGCCTAAATTGGAGAGGGATGCCAAAAGAAAGAGTCACAACAAATTTAGCTGTATGTCTTGGTTGGCTTTATTTGTGATTCTAGAATTGGGCAATGCCTCATTTCATAAAATAAAATGCTCATTCCAAGGACCCAAACAAAGGAGGTTGGTTTATAGACAAAAAAGGGCCAAGGAAAGTACTAACAGAAGACAAAAAGGGGATTAGTCATTTCAAAGTTACTTCTACTGTAAAGGTTAAATCACAGGGACTTCTTTATCATTCCACCTAAAACCAGCCTGTATGGGGGATTGGAGGATTTGGCTAATCTCTCTCTCTCCCTCTCTTTCTCTCTCTCATTTCTGGGAAGGTCAGACAAAGATCTTGGTGGCTTAAACTTTAACATGAGTAAATCTGTTTTGGCTTGGTCCTAGTGCCTAGAGCTCAGTCCAAACCAGTGATCTCCTATCAAATTTATTTTTAACAGGGGATATAGACACTGGCCTGGGGAGACTGATTCCACTTGGGAAATAGCAAGGTTGTCGGAGCTCTCGATTTTCCCTGGTATTTTAACCCATATGAGGGCAACTCACCACTCTTCTTCAGTGCCACTCTGATTGCCACCAGGAAGCTGAACAAGTTGGCAGGGGATAGGCTTTATTTTTGTCACCTTTTCATAAGTATACCAGGGCGGGGCAAGTGGGGAACTGGAAGAGCATTTACATCCCTATAAAACAATCTCCAAAACTAGTGTCACTTCAACAGTCACTAAGGTAGTTTGTTGATATGAAAAGTCATGAGAAGGCCAGGCAAGGTGGCTCATGCCTGTAATCCTAGCACTTGGGAGGCTGAGGTGAGCAGACTGCCTGAGCTCATGGGTTTGAGACCAGCCTGAGCCAGAGTAAGACCTCATCTCAAAAAAAACAGCTGGGCTTTGTGGTGGGTGCTGTCCCAGTTACTTGGGAGGCTGAGGCAAGAGAATCGCTTGAGACTAAGAGTTTGAGGTTGCTGTGAGTTACAATGGCCCAGCACTCTACCCAGGGCAACAGCTTGAGACTCTGTGCCCTCCACCCCCCCCCCAAAAAAAGAAAAGTCTTGAGAGTAGAAGCAGTGTGAAAGCAAAATTGTGAAAAAGGAAAAGGTCATCGAATGGTGTTGAGTTTGAAGTGTTTGCCCTGCACTCACACTAACCCACATGCTGTCCAACCAAAGGTGCACATCCCACCTATGCTGGGTAGTCTGCCTCTCCAGATCCACTCCACTCTCTTCCCTGCTGGCCTCCTGCCTTGGAAGCAGATCTCTCTCTCTCTCTCTCTCGCTCTCTTTTTTTTTTTTTTTTTTTTTTTTGCACCAGAGTCTCATTCTGTCACTCTGGGTACAGTGCCTTGGCATCGTTATAGCTCACAACAACCTCAAATTCCTGGACTCAAGCTATCCTCCGGCCTCAGCCTCCAAAGTATCTAGGATTACAGGTGCCCACCACGACGCCCCGCTAATTTTTCTATTTATAGTACAGATGGGTTCTTGCTCTTGCTCAGGCTGGGGAACCAGATCTCTTTCAACTATATCAATGGGGCTCCCTGGCCCTTGGGCTTCTAGTAGTTTTCGGCCAATAAATGAAGGAGAAAGAGATCTGATATTTGTTCCCCAGGTTCTCTCTAGGGATTACTTATAGACTGAAGGCCACAGTTCCCCAGGAGCTGGTAACTGCTCCCTCTCCTTTGCCCCTAAGTATTTAACCAAACCTTGTTGGTTTTTCTCAATAAACCCTCCATTAATTTGTATTCAGCTAACCTCCTTTGAGAGTGTCATGTGATTCAGGCAGCCCCCTACAGGTTACGGGTCCCAAAGCTGCAGCCTGTCTGTGTCCACCCCTTTACTGAGCTCCTCTCTCATTTCCTCCTTTCCTCTCTTCCTCGTTCTAGAAAGTCAAAACTCCTGATCTTTTTACCTGCCAATTCCTTTAGTACTCATTAGGAACTAATTAGTAACTGGGTCATTCCAGTTAATCTACCTGAAAGTAACACACCCTAAGGCAATGTTTCTTGACCTTAACAACGACAACAAAATCCCCTTTAGCAAACAGAATTGTCAGGCCAGCTTTGGAAACGAATTTCATCCAAAATAAATGTAGAGCAAATCAAAGTAGCTTTGTGAACTAGGCCTTCCTACTCACTTTTAATATGCCCAATAAGAGGAGTTGCCTCCCCAATTCCTGGTAACCTATAAAATATGGGTCAGATTTAACTGAAGTAAGGGTTATTTGAATTTAAAAATGAACTTGCAAAATAAGAATAAAAGGAGATTTCTCTGGCATCTACTCCCTGAGGTGACTTCTTATGCTCTAGAATTCATTGTATCTGGAATAAAATATTTGATCTAGGAGATGGGTGATAAGATTTATTGTATAAGAAGAATGAAAACCAAATTTAGAACTCTTGCCCATATTCTAGAT
Organism: Otolemur garnettii; assembly: GCF_000181295.1. Classification (NCBI taxonomy): domain Eukaryota; kingdom Metazoa; phylum Chordata; class Mammalia; order Primates; family Galagidae; genus Otolemur; species Otolemur garnettii. The sequence continues at coordinate 24,469,555 of NW_003852399.1, read as the reverse complement.
GTGGGAGTCTTTGGTCTGAAAAATCCAGTGGAAAAAGAGAAAGAAGAGTAGAAGAAATATGTGAATTTCCATCCTCAGAACTATTCAGGAATAAAAATCTTCCTGCCAAAGACTTCTGTAAATGCTGGATAAAACACAACAAACATCCTTTTAACTGCTTAGCTGAGCTTCTGAAAAAGCAAGACAAATCCCCAAGGCCAAAGTCAAAAATGGATCTGAGAAGTAGAGAGGGAAAGGCTGAGGTTGCTGCAGTAGCAGCTTGGATGGGGATATTTGCCCCCATCTTGGGAATTTATGACCACAAGGGGACAGTAGAGTAGGCAAGAGTTGGAACAGAAAGCCTTGCTCATAGTTAAAAACCTTGGCAGGGTTATGTCCTGGGGAAAGGGAAGAACTAGAAAATATCCACCCACTAACACAGGGAGATTACAAGGGAGCATGTCTGTTTTAGCTCAGGTTGGATGGGGACTAAAAAAAAAGAGTCACAGCTAATAATTTCTCACCATGAGAGATGAGTTTGGAAGCTAAGTGTATTCTACTTCTGTGATTTGCAAGTCTTTAAACTATGACATTAATATAGAATGTGGCCCAGATCCATGATACAAGGAGGACTCTGGCAGAAGCAAACACACACACACACACACACCCCCGCACACCCACACACACCACACACACATATTCTATCTCTCTCTGGAAAACATACCTTCAACCAAGGTTGTGTGCAGTGGCTCTCCTGGTAAATAAAGCCTGCTGAGGATGAGATTACAATAGAAATTCAGCATTTGCTCTAAGTTCCAAGCAGAGTACATAAAATCAAATCCACACCTTAACATGTTGTAGGATACTTCAAAACACAAGAGAGTGTGAGAGAGAAAACAGTTTACCTACAAGGAACAACACTTAGGCGAAGAACAAAAGCAACAATAGGAACCAAAAACTAATGGAATACTATCTTCACAGAGCTAAGGGAAAAGAGCTGCCAACCTCGTTTATCCATCATGGTGGAGAAAGCGTGAAATACAGACATTTCAGGCATAGGAGAGAGAGAGCTCACCACCAAGACAGACTCACTGTAGCGACGGCTAAAAGAGGTCTGTTTAAAAGAAGACTGGGTGCTGTAGCTCATGCCTGTAATCTCAGGACTTTAGAAGGCCAACTGATTGGAATTTGAGACTAGCCAGGGCAATGTAGTGAGAACTTGTCCCTATAAAAATTGAAAACAAACAAAAGAGAAAGAAAATGGTTTTATTGTTTAAAAAAAAAGAAGGACCTTGAATTCAGGAAGGAGTAGCACTCAAGAAACAACAGAAAATCTGGGCGTGGTGGCTCATGACTGTAATCTTAGCACTTTGGGAGGCTGAGGCAGGCGGATTGCCTGAGCTCAGGAGTTCAAGATCAGCCTGAGCAAGATCGATACAGCCCTCCTCTCCCCAAACAGAAAAAAACTACCTGGGCATCATAGCAGGAGCCTGTAATCCCAGCTACTTGGGAGGCTGAGGCAAGAGGATTGAGCTCAAGAGTTTGAGATTGCTATGAGCTCTGATGCTTTGGAGAAAGAGTGAGACTATCTCAAAAAATAAAAGAAAGAAAGAAAGAAACAAGAGGAACTACAGGTGTACAAAGAAAGCACTAAATACCTGGTGAAATTCAAACAAGTACTGAGTATGCAAAACAAAAACAATAATAACAACACACCCGGGTAGGAGAAAAAGTGAGACTAAAATATGGAACAGTATGTTAAGTGAGGGAGCAGAATGATTAGCGTGAAGTCACTCTGCTGACCAGGATGGTTTGAGAGAAGGGTAAAGATGTGGCACTTATGTTTACTTAGATATAAGTTAAGTTACATATGCTTAATTAAAAATTTAAGGGCAATTACTAAAACCAGAAGAGAGAGAAATAGACAATGGTCTTAGAGAGGAGGAAAGGAATTCCACCAGGGCAAATCTGGAAGGAATATCCTCCCCATACTGGCCAGTGCTCTTGGAGAAGTCCAGGCTGTGAATATAGGATACTTATTTTTGGATGGCAATACTTCCAGAGTGAGTCTTCCAAGAAACCAAAGTAAGTAGCCAGTCACTATGGCTCATGCCTGTAATCCTAGCACTCTGGGAGGCTGAGGCCTGGTGTTGGGTGCCTATAGTCAGCTATTCGGGACTTCCCTCCCCCCTCCTAAAACAAAAAACACAAACGACCGACCTAGTTACCCCACCCCAAAGAAATTCACACCAAAGGACCCTAACCCACCAGAGCCCTCTCTGTACGGCCTCCTATAAGCGGAGTCTCTAACTGTCACCTAGGGGCAGACAACATCTTTGCCCTGCCCCTACAGATCCTGTCCCTTTTCAATAAACTTGACCTAAACTTCTCCATTATGGTCTCTGTCTGTGGGTCCTGTGGCTTCCACCTTTCTCTTAGGAGGGTGAGGCAGGAAGCTCACTTGAGCCCAGGAGTTTGAAGTTGCTGTGAGCTAGGCAAAACACTAGACTGGGCAGCAGAGTGAGACACTGTCTCAAAAAAATAAAAACAAAAACAGAAAACTCAAGTGTGGAATTTCAGGAAAGCTAGAGGACTGAATAGAGTCCCAAACCTTTGAGCTCAGGAGTTAATCATGGAACAAACTAACTTTTTTTTTTTTTTTTTTTT
>NW_003852399.1:24458438-24466629 GCF_000181295.1 Otolemur garnettii | reverse complement strand
TTTTAATGGCTAATGTCCAGGAAAGCTGTTTCTTCAAGCGGTTTATATTATATGCAATTAATGCTTGAATTGTAGGTGCTATATAGTGTTTTCTGCCAATTAAACTTCAAAAATAGCATTTCCTTCTAATTTAAAAATAATACGTGTCAAATGTGGAACATTTTAAAAATTCAGAGAGTGTAGAGAAGACTTCAACTTTTTTTCTTCTTTCTTTCTTTTCTTCTCTCTATCTCTCTTTTTCTTCTTGTTTTTGATATAGATTCTCACTCTGTTGCCCCCATGCTAGAGTGCCATGTGGTCACAGCCATCTGGATTTCAGGCATGAACCACCGTTCCTACCCTTTTTTTTTTTTTTGAGACAGAGTCTTACTCTGTCACCTGGGCTAGAGTGCAATGGTGTTATCACAGCTCACTGCAACCTCAAACTCCTGGGCTCAAGTGATCTCCTGCCTCAACCCCCTGAGTAGCTGGGACTACAGGTGCACATCCCCCAACCCCAGCTAATTTTTCTTTTCTTTTCTTTTTTTTGTACAGTCTGGGTCTCACCCTTGCTCAGGCTGGTCTAGAACACCTCAACTCAAGTGATCTTTCCCACCTTAGCCTCTCAAAGTGCTAGATTTATAGGCATAAGCCACTTTGCCCAGCCAAGAATTCAACTTTTTAATGTAATTGTATGGTTAGAGCGTCTCTACTACATTTTAAATATTGTACCAACTTGGCAATACCTACCCCTGAAAACCACCGCCTGTGGAATTTAGCGTTCAAATGCACTAAGGGAGGAAATTCCTGCAGTAACTCCACCTTATTCCTGGAGGCACTCACTCCTCTTCCCTACCATGAGTAGAAAAGCAGAAAAACAAAAGCAGAGAGAGTTTAGCCCTCTTAGCAAAACCCAAGTTATTTGAACTACAAATCAATTAAGTTCCCCAATAAACTTTCCACATTCAAATTGTACAAGGAAAGCTAAATAAAAACATTATTTTATTCGTTTTTGTTAAGCGCAATATGCCAGTTTCGTTCTTGATTCCTCCCCTATTATGCTAAACAGCAGTTCTACGCTCCATCATATGTGGTCCTTTTTATCACTTGATTTGTTTCTTTTTCTAGAAGACATTCTGCTACCCACAGAAGTGATTATCAGTGGTATCCTAACCTCTCTAAGCCTCAAATTCCTCACTGTGTTACAGAGATGATTATACCTACTGCACGGAGTTACTTGAGATATAAACTTATTTTATGTATACCTGGCACTTCATCAATAATATAAATGTCCTCCGTCTTCTGGTACTTTAAAGAGGGTCAGCAAGCTGAGTCCAGACAATGAATGGATTTTATTTCATTCCCAGGTTCTTTTTTGTTTTGTTTTGTTTTAAATTACATTACTTGCTAAATTAAAAAGCAGGACATTCCACAAAATTCCAATATCCAAATTTTGCTTACAATTTTTTGACGATTGTGTCACCCACATTCCTTTATGTCAACAGCTGTCCCCTTCAGATGGATGGAATGCTTACTCCCAGTTGGTCCCTGTTTCCACTCTTCCCTGGCTAGAGTGCAGTAGTGTCATCAGAGCTCACAGCAACCTCAAACTCCTAGGATCAAGCGGTTCTTCTGCCTCAGTCTCCCAAGTAAACTGGACTACAGGTGCTCACAAGTTGTATGTTTTCTACTTTTGGCATAGATGGGGGTCTCACTTTTGCTCAGGCTGGCCTCAAACTCTTGAGCTCACTTGATCCTCCTGCCTTGGCCTCCAAGGAGCCACCATGCCTGGCCCCACTTTTCCTGTTATTCCTATGCCATTCCACCCTCATTAACTACGTCCTCTGTCTGGCCCTTGTAGCTATTTGACTTTGACTTGACACTAATTTTTTATTTCCTGCCCTGAAATAATGCCTAAACTAATCACTCAAAAACTTAATACTTATGGCAAAACAGTCTTAAGTGCACATAAGTCATAAAATGTCAAAAACTAAAGCCCCTGCCATGTGTTACATTTCATTCTCATCTAGTTACCAAGGTTACACTATCAAATATTTTTATCCTTAATATTAATAATTAATCCAAACATTATACAAGTTGTAATTGATTTGCCATTTTTCTAAACTTTCTTTCTAGATGTTCTTGTCTGTTTCCTATTAGTGAAAAATTACCTCCTGATCACGTCTTGCTTCCAGGTAGGTAATCTCACAAGTCAACCTCTGAAATTATAAGTGTGTGAATATCCTTAATCTGCAGCCCCTCAGTAACTCTCCAAAAAATAATCAGAGAATTAACTCTTATACATTTCGGTTCTTGTTTGCTTGACCCATAAAGCAGAGCTCTTTCTAGGCATTTGCCTCCGATGAGTGTTAGTTTTTGATTTCTTATCACTGCTAGCACTCTGTAATTTTCTTACACAATTATCTACTTATAATAGGTTTCATGAGAAAAAGTACATCACTGGTATCTAATTTTATACTGCTGGCCTATTTGTTTTAGCCAGAATTTGGCAGGCTTAGTAGAACAAAATGAAACCTTGCCCTAAAACTTTTAACACTTAAATAATCAAAACACACTCCATTTTTATTCTGCCAAAATTCTTCTCACAATGCTTTAATGCAATTGAGTGGTGGGAAACAGTATAGGCAACTTTTTCTCAAAGGGATTTAGAAGTCATTTAAAATTAATTTCCCAACTATGATCAGAGAAGAATCTCTCCAAAAGAATTCCTCAAGGGCACATGGAAAATTTTCATGACTCTCTACAGGATACAAAACAGTATTTTAAAAGTCAATGAATATCATTTGAACTTATCTTTCAGCCAGCTGCGTGCCTACAATCTAGAAAACTATTTTCTGAGTCAGTGATTAAAAATTTCAAAGGCCTTTTCCTAGTGCCTCTCAAAATTCTTATTTGCTCTGCTTTCTTAATTTTTCATTTCTACCTTCTTCACTTTTCTCTTTTCTTTTTTTGATTTTCTGTCTGTGAAAAGTATACTGGTGCTCCCAGACCTTCTGGTTCCTTTTCTTTGTATTGCCATACAATAAAATCACAAAATAGCATGTCTGTTACTCATTAAAATATGGGGGGAAAGTTTGCTGTATTACAAAATACAACTTTCCTTTAGGCCACTCCTTATAATTAATATACATTTTAGTTATTTTAAAAATTGTATATATTTTGGCCATTTAAAAATGAAAATTAAAAAAGTTCTATAAAATGCATCTGGTAGGGCTGGATGCAGCATCTCACACTTGTAATCCCAGCATTTTAGGAGGCCTAAATCATTTGAGTCCAGGAGTTTGAGACCACCATGGACAATATAGCAAGACCTCTGTCTCTACAAAAAAAAAATAAAAAAATATAAGCTCAGTGTGGTATGCATCTGTAGGTCCTATCTACTTGGGAGGCTGAGCCAGTAGGATCAGTTGAGGCCAGGAGTTTGAGGCTATAGTGAGCTGTGATCATATCACCAAAGTCTAGCCTGGGCAACAGACAGAATAAGACTCTGTGTCAAAAATAAATAAATAGGGCCTGACACAGTGCTCACACCTATAATGCTAGCACTTATGAGAGGCGGAGGCTGGAGGATTCCTTGAACTCAGGAGTTTGAGATCAGCCTGAGCAAGAGAGAGACCCTGTCTTTACTAAAAATAGAAAAAATTAGCTGGGTCTTGTGGTAGGCGCCATTAGTCCTAACTACCCGGGAGTCTGAGGCAGGAGGATCACTTGAGCTCAGGAGTTTGAGGTTGCTGTGAGCTAAGGTGATGCCAGGATACTCTAACCTTGGACAATAGAGTGAAAGTCTGTGTCTAGAAAAATAATAATAAGGCTAGGCTCAGTGGCTCACGCCTGTAATCCTAGCAGTTTGGGAGGCCAAGGCGGGTGGATTGCCTGAGCTCACAGGTTTGAGACCAGCCTGAGCCAGAGCAAGACCTTTTCTCTAAAAATAGCTAGGTGTTGTGGCTGGCACCTATAGTCCCAGCTACTTGGGAGGCTGAGGCAAGAGAATCAGTTAAGCCCAGGAGTTTGAGGTTGCTGTGAGCTATGACACCACAGCCCTCTGCCAAGGGTTACAAAATGAGAATCTGTCTCTAATTAATTAATTAATTAATTAATTAAAATAAATCTGAAGTGGCATATTTACTATCTGACAAAATAGAATTCAAGTAAAAAATAACATAAGAGTTAGGATGGGATAATATATATTATTAATACAAATACATATATTACAATTTTTGTATAAGATAGTAGAAACATCATGTGCATATAAGCACTTAATAAAGCAATCTCAAATATAAATTAAGCAACTGACAGAAATACATGAACCAACAATTATAGTTGGACACTTTACTAGCTCAAACAAGATAAAAAATAACAGGAATTACAAACAAAACCAGTGTGACCTAATCACATGTACCCTCAGATTAATATGAAATTTTTAGAAAAATGTTCATTTAACCACTAAGAAAGCAAAAAAAGAAAATAGGAATTTCTGAAAATGTAACTAAGAAGTTTAAGCCAACTGCACAAAGTAAATCTTTAACATAGTATCATTTGTGTAGCAAAGAACTGATACATCTTTTACCAGGATACTTACAAATAAATATGCATTGCTCGCAGTAAAATGGTCACCTATTGGAAGGACTGAGGAATATGGATAAAAAAACTTTTTAAAAAAAATACACGTGGCTCGGCGCCTATAGCTCAACCGGCTAAGGCGCCAGCCACGTACACCTAAGGTGGCGGGTTCGAATCCCCAGCCCGGACCCGCCAAACAACAATGACGGCTGCAACCAAAAAATAGCTGGGAGTTGTGGCGGGCGCCTGTGGTCCCAGCTACTTGGGAGGCTGAGGCAGGAGACTCGCTTGAGCCCAGGAGTTGGAGGTTGCTGTGAGCTGTAATGCCACGGCACTTTGCCCAGGGGGACAGCTTGAGGCTCTGTCTCAAAAAAAAAAAAAAAATACACGCAAGAGAGATGCCTTGCATGGACCATGATTACAGAAATATTAACTCAGGTCTTGAAAAATAGTGACAGCAACACCTCCCTATCTGTCACTTTTCTTACCCACTCCCAAAAGACATCCCTAGGTATGAAGAGTAATAAGTTACAAATGAGCCTTCAGTTCAAGAAGGTGAAATGATGAGTGAGAATCCCTACACATATCTGGAGACAGAAGGGCGGAGAGGTAACTGAGAAGGCAGGGCGTAGGGACCTGTATTGTGGAACACTACGTGCATAGGGATGTTTTCAACTGAGGAGGGGGCTGGTTCCCCTGAAGAAACTCAGAGATGTTCAGGAGTCAAAGACCCCCAAATGGTGGGTACGACAGAGGGCAGAGGTGAAGTGTGGCTGGGAACCAGAGTCTGAATCGGGAGCAGTCACCTCTCCTGCCCCTGCTCTGAGAATGTCAGGCTTCCTAGTGTTTACCTCCAAGCTAAAATAAACCGGAAGATCCTTCTTTAAGGAAATTGGCCACCCTGTCCTGGAGACAACTAGATACCAGTGTAGGACCTCTGCACTGTAGTATGTTGGGTCCTCAAGCCTATTGGCTGACAATGAGGATTCCCCACCAAGTGGTCATGTGAAAGCAAAGCCTGGCATTTCTCAGGCTTCCAAGGAAGGAGCTTTCCTGTTGCCTCGTTTTTAAATGAGGGATTACTAGATATTCAAGGCTGCAACAGGGAAGAAAAGAAGAAAAGAACCAAATGAAACAGAGAAATTGATCCAAGAAGATAAATACTCAGAGAACAGTAAATAACTTTAAAAAAAATACTCTGGTATGTTCAGGAATAGCTGAGAAATAAAAACTTGACTGTTACAACAAAAAAGGATGCTGCAAAATAGTAGACATAGAGAACGAGAAAGATACTTTGGAAATGTTAGAAGATCACCAAATTGTAAATATTCAACAGAGGCTTGGAAGATAAAGTTAAATCACTCAGAAAACAGAACAAAAAACCAAACAGTGGTGGGACATCTGAGATTACAGTAATGAGATACAGAATTACAGAAAAAGAGAACAGAAACAAAGGGGTGGAAATGAAGAAATCATGGAGAAGAATTGAGTTTTGTCAAGTTCTCGTATCCACAGACAACCTAAGGCTGCAACCGACTAACAAGTATAACTCCAAAATGAATATTGGTTAATGTTTTTCTTTATATTAATGAATAAGACTCAAGTGGAACAACTCAGAGGTGTGCTAAACAAGTCATTAGTCAACGGTGTAGGCAACTTCTTTGCGGAATTGGGTAAAAGTTTTTAAATATTGGAAGAATGTTTCCTGTTTTTGTGTGTGCTATTAACAGCTACATACATGACATACTTTTAAGTTTCATCTGCCTTATAAACATTTTCGCTATTACTTTTCTAAGTCTAGAAAATCAACAAAACAATAAATCAAACCTTGACTTGTAGCATTTGTCAAGCATTGTGCAACTATCTCCACCATGACTAATTTCAAACTAGCCTGGCATTACTGAATACAGAATTGGGAAGAGATGTGCAGTTACACACACACACACACACACACACACACAAACACGCTGTGTGTCTCTATATCTGTATATATTACATATTTCCATGATTCAGATACAATACACATAAATACCTCAAGAACATAGATAATATTTCATGCAGTAAAACAGGCAGCTTTGAGTACCTTTAAAAGCCTAATTTACTTAATTATAGGTTTATATACTTGAATTTTTAATAGTGGCTATATTTAACAACCAGCTCACAAATTCTTGAAAATTAAAACAATCATCTCTCAGAGCTGGTTTGTAGGGACTTCAGCCACCATCAGAACACACCCAGGCCACCAGCCCCAGGTGAAACAGACCATTGCCAGTCCCCAGAGAGCCTCCTGCCCCTTCCCAGTCTCAGCTACCCTCAGGGGTAACCACCATCCTGACCTCACAGGGGGCCTTGCTAAGGTGAATGATTTTTGTCTGGGGTCATTCTAAATATGATTTGTATGTTTTTAATGTTCTTCAACACCATAGTAACAAACAAGCAAAAAAAACACAGCAAGCAATGAACATTTATTAATTCCTTAAACATTATATTTGAATTATATATTTCTTGGCTTTAATTCTATTTTTCAGAAGACTTGCTTGGCTCAGCACCTGTAGCTCAAGTGGCAAGGGTGCCAGTCACATACACCAGAGCTGGTGGGTTCGAATCCAGCCTGGGCCTGCCAAACAACAATGGCAACTACAACCAAAACATAGCTTGGCATTGTGACAGGCGCCTGTAGTCCCAGCTACTTGGGAGGCTGAGGCAAGTTTGAGGTTGCTGTGAGCTGTGATGCTACAGCACTCTACTCAGGGCGACAACTTGAGACTGTCTCAAACAAACAAAAAAAATGACTTGCTTCTCTTACAATTTAGATTTTTCTACTTTTTGTCATCTTTTTAAAAAGGTTGCTTTATTCATCCTCATCTTCCAACGTGAATCCCCAGTCTACGTTTGCAATCTCTTCTTTTTGTTTGGTTACTATGTTCATCAGCTATTGGTCAGACTTGCAGCTCAGCCTTTGTGCAAGATATGGATCTCAGGCCCAAAGAGTCATTGAGACCTTGTGAGGCCAGGAATACTGCCTGGTTTGGGGCTTTTCACTGCTCACATTTCGGAAAGAAGTATCACTAGCATAAAACTGTCGCCACTTTCACTGGTCACATTTTCTTCTCCCTGCAGTTTTTCTATGAGCTGCAACACATTATCAATTTTATTGGCTTTGACCTCTTGACTTGCACCTAAAATGGTTTATTCATCTTTGAAAGTTCTTAACTCTGTAGAATACTCTAATCGCCTTTGAAACCCTTCTCTGGATCCCTATGATAGCCCTGTCACTTATTTGCACATCTTGATATTTTGTTACTAAGCTTTGTTTTCTTTCCAGCTCTTTTTGTAATCTTGTGATTGCTTCTCTGAAATCATTATCCAATGAACACATTGGAAAACTTACTTTAAAATCTTAACTGAGTGGGCGGTGCCTATGGCTCAAAGGAGTAGGGTACTGGCCCCATATACCAGAGGTGGTGGGTTCAAACCCTGGCCCCGGCCAAAAGCTGCAAAAAAAAAAAAAATCTTACTGATTAATGACTTCAGGGGAGAACACCTCCACCCCCTTTTCTTATCTATGGAATAATGAAGTATTTATAATTTTATAAAATATATCATAGGCTAAAAACCAGGCTTATGGCTC
>NW_003852399.1:24451334-24458309 GCF_000181295.1 Otolemur garnettii | reverse complement strand
GGGCGCCTGTGGTCCCAGCTACTTGGGAGGCGGAGGCAGGAGACTCGCTTGAGCCCGGGAGTTGGAGGTTGCTGTGAGCTATAATGCCACGGCACTCGACCCAGGGGGACAGCTTGAGGCTCTGTCTCAAAAAAAAAAAACAAAAACAAAACAACAAAACCAGGCTTATGCCTGAGTATTACTTGGTTTCTAGAAGACCTGCGTACATGTAGGGAAGGGAGTGGGGTGGTAGTAGCAATGGTGGGGGCATTGGCACTCCAGAGGAGTAACAGTGAATATATTTCTCAAACAAGCTATGCAAATTCGAAAACATAAGTCATAATTCCATTTGTCTCATGAAAACATAAAAATATTCAACTTTCCCTATAGACAAAATTTTTTTAAAAAAGGAGAACTATGGACACTACTAGGCATCTCACCTGAAGTGACAGTGAATGTGGCATTGTTTATATATTCCTATGTCCCCATGTGGATTTACTTGTTCTTGTCAATAACTGCACAGTTTCCCAAGGCTTGGCGCACACAGTTTTTATTACTGTTCTCTTTGGTGGTTTTATTTTTCAACTTTTGTCAGTTGTGTACACCTGTGTGAGTTTTGTTTGTTTGGGACTATGGCTATTTTGAAACATTGTCAAAACAAAAGTCTGTTATTATCTTTTACAAAATGGGCCGATATTTCATTGTAAATTAAAGAAAGGAATGATGCCCATGAGGTAATGTGCAATGGAGGGCTTTACCGTCACTACTAATTCACCAGAGTTCATTATTGGCCAGAGAATGATTCAGCTTCTACTTGGGAACCTGCATATACTTTGAAGTTCATGAAATTACTCTATGGACATTATTAGCATAATTTTACCTACAGCTTATACAACATTTTGGTAAATTACAAAGCTTTAAGGAAACTTTTGGTGGTTGGAATATGGATTTCAAAAAATATAGTATCCTGGCTCAGCGCCTGTAGCTCAAGTGGCTAAGACAGCAGCCACATACACCAGAGCTGGAGGGTTCAAATCCAGCCCAGGCCCGCCAAACAACAATGACAACTACAACTAAAAAATAGCTGGGCATTGTGGTGGGCGCCTGTAGTCCCAGCTACTTGGGAGGCTGAGGCAAGATAATAGCTTAAGCCCAGGAGTTGGAGGTTGCTGTGAGCTATGATGCCACAGCACTCTACCCAAGGCAACAGCTTGAGACTCTGTCTCAAATATATATATATATAGTATCCTGTTATTTATGATTATTCTCTCTCACATAAAAAATATCAGCCATGAAGAATTTCTGATTTGAAAATTGCTTTGAAAATTTTATGGATGCATTGAAAATTTCAGAAAGCATGAAATAGTTGAAGTGTATTTTAAAACACTGCAACTTGAGGGTGCATATTGATTTTTGTGGTAAAACCGCTGCTTTTAGATTACCTTCACTCATTCAAGACAAGTTGAAAAGAGTAAAAGATACCTGACATTCTCCAGTGAAAGTACTTCTTTTGTCTTGGAAAACAGCATTTACTTTTAAGAGTTTATTTCATCCATCTATACAAGTGATTTTTACTGTACATGAGTTGTTTTCTGTAAATATAGAAATTTGGATAAATATACTATTTGTGTAAATATACAAATTGACAGGCATTGGAATAATAAAGACAAGGTAGTTGCAGGATGTCATAAGTCAGATTATTTTCCTCAGCTTATTCAATATTATTATATTATTTTACAGTAAGACTGAGAGTGCAAAAAAACCTATTGATTTATGCACAACAACCACAGAAAATATCAAAAGCTACTCTTTGTTTTTGAAAGGTGACAAGATATTTTCATTAATTAATTAATTTTTAGAGACAGTCTCACTTTGTCACCCTTGATAGAGTACCATGGTGTCATAGCTCACAGCAACCTCAAACTCTTGGGCTCAAGCAATTCTCTTGCCTCAGCTTTCCAAGTAGCTGGAACTACAGGTGCCTGCCACAATGTCTGGCTATTTTTAGAAACAAGGTCTTGCTTTGGCTCAGCTGGTCTCGAACTGTTAAGCTCAGGCAATCCACATGCCTTGGCCCCCAGAGTGCTAGGATTACAGGTGTGAGCCACCTCGCCAGGCCCAAGATATTTTCATATTGTGTAATCTAGTTAATATTGACATCAACGCTACAAGATGAGTAGGTCAAGTATTTATAATAGCATTTCCATTTTTCCTTTTACTTATTTATTTACTTAAAAATATATTTTATTTTATTAAATATTTTGTGCCTGGCTTATTTCACTTAACAACATCCTTCAGGCTCATCCACGTCGTAGAGAATGACAGGGTTTCATTCCCCTTTGTGGCTGAACATTATGCCATTTGTGGCGCCACAGCCCACAGCAACCTTCTCAAACTCTTTGGCTCAAGAGAGTCTCTTGCCTCAGTTTCCCAAGCAGCTGGGACTACAGGCACCCACCACAATGCCTGGCTATTTTTTTTTAGAGATGGGGTTTCGCTCTTGCTCAGGCTGGTTTCCAACCTGTAAGCTCAGGCAGTCTACTCCCAGAATGCTAGGATTACAGGCACGAGCCACCCTGCTCAGCCTATACCACATTTTCTCTATCCATTCATCTATTAATGAATATTTAAGTTGATTTCATGTCTTGAGTATTGTGAAAAATTCTGCAATAAACATGGAGATGCAGATGTCTCTTTAATACACTGACTTCTTTTCCCCCAAAGACTACTTTTAAAGAGTTTCCTTGATTATGAAGTCACGGCCAAGGCTAGTACTCGATGGTTCTAGAATTATTTGCAGGAAATCAAGTCAATACAAATAAAATGCAGGATTATGCTTATGATACTGCTGATAACAGGAATGAAAAGTTAACAAACGCTCAGTGCCTGTAGCTCAGTGGTTAGGGCGCTGGCCACATGCCCAGAGCTGGTGGGTTCAAACCCGGCCTAGGCCTGCTAAACAACAATGACAACAATAACACAAAAATAGCCAGGCACTGTGGCAGGTGCCTGTAGTTCCAGCTACTTGGGAGGCTGAGGCAAGAGAATTGCGTAAGCCCAAGAGTTTGAGGTTGCTGTAAGCCTCTGATGGCACGGCTACTACAGTATGTACTGAGTATGTCTACTGAGGGTGACATAGTGAGACTCTGTCTCAAAAAAAAAAAAAAAAAGTTGATAAAGTGTTCCAGGCAGGTAAGTAAAGCCAAGATAATTTCCCCATGTGCTCAAGGCATGCACATTCTCTAAATTATTCATCATATGAGGCCTAGAAGGAAACCAGAGAACTTCAATTTTTTGGTGTTCTTAAAATTATTTTTAAAACTCAATAGTTTCAGCTGGGCACAGTGCCTCACACCCATAATCCACTCTGGGAGGCCAAGGTGCTAGGCCTGAGCTCACAGGTTCGAGACCAAACTGAGCCAGAGCAATATCCCGTCTCTAAAACAAGCAGGACATTGTGGCAGGTGCCTGAGTCCCAGCTACTTGGGAGGCTGAGGCAAGAAAATCGCTTGAGCCCAAGAGTTTGATGTTGCTGTAAGCTATGACACCACAGCAGTACTCTATTGAGGGCAACAAAGTAAGATTCTGTCTCCAAAAAAAAAAAAACAAAAAAACCCCCTCATGTCTACAAAAATACTGGCAATATAAAATCATCTATAAATGAAGTTCAAAGTATAATACCCTAGAACACATGGTGTTCTTTTTAAATCCATAGAATTGATAATTATAGTTTATTATCAGTAGTGGAGAACTTCCAGAGATTATTGAAAGACCCCAAGCTTTTGCACTTGGCTTTTTAATTATACAGGTAACTAGGGAATTGAGCAGTTTACTGGAATAAATTTCTAAATTTGACTTTCTTCTTGCTTTTTTTTTTGGAGACAAAGTCTTACTATGTCACCCTTGGGAGAGTGGTATGGCATCACACCTCACAGCAACCTCCAACTCTTGTGGTTAAGCAGTTCTCTTGCCTCAGCCTCCCAAGTAGCTAGGACTACAGGCTCCTGCCACAATGCCCCAGCTATTTTTCTGTTGCAGTTGATTAGCTGGCTCTGGCCGGGTTTTAACCTGCCACCCTCAGTGTAGTGGCTGGCATGGTAACCACTGTGCTACAGACCCAAGCCTTTCTTCTTGCTTAAATTGACTTTATCACATGATAACTATGTTTCACTATGCGGCTGTCACTGTTGCCATTTTAAAATTTCTAAAATAGTTTAACAGTAATGAAAATTAAGTAAAATATACTGTATCATTTTTAATACAAATAAGTACCTTTGCTTTTGTTGAGTCTAACTTAAATTAGAAAATACTAACCAAAAAAAGTACAGTATGACCAAAATTTTCTGCCCTTTGTCCTTCATTGCTAATGCAATCAGGTACAAGTCTTGGTGCTTTTGATGAGGCGAGATTCTGCCAACGAATATCTCTATCTGCCAAGATTCAACCTGAGGCCAAGGAAGCTGAAAAAAATACCTGACATCTTTACATCCTAAAATATATTTCAGACCGTATGGATTCATGAGAAGAATCCAGTTTGGGGAAGACTTATCAAGTGGATTCATGCCAAATCAAGAGCCTTATTTTGAAGCACCTTATAAGATTGCTTATCCAGTTTATCAAGCCAAACAATCTCCACGTGACTAAAGAGATCTGTCAAGAAATTGGTCAGTCTATTTGAGGGCTTGATGCTGAGGCAGAATATTTCAGTTCATGTTACCCACTCCAAAATGTGTAATATTCCTTTCTCATATTTTTTTTTAAGACAGAGTCTTACTCTGTTGCACAGGCTAGACTGCCCAGTAACCTCAAACTCCTGGGTTCAAGAAATCTTCCTGCCTTAGCCTTCTGAATAGCTGGGACTACAGGTGCCTGTCACAATGCCTGGCTAATTTTTCTATTTCTATTTTTAGTAGAGACAAGGTCGTACTCTTGCCCAGGCTGGTCTCAAACTCCTGACCTCAAGGGATCCTCCTATCTTGGCCTCCCAGAGTGCTAGGATTACAGGCATGAGCCACCACACCTGCCTATCCTTAAAGCGGATCTCTGAATAACTGCAAGTGATACACTTTACCTTTGCCATGGAAAAGGACAAAACTACAAATGTTTCTCTGTGATCTTTTAGGTTTGGTGCATTGTTTTCATTATCAACCAATGCCTTAAGAAAAAAAAAATCAAACGTTTTCTGAGCCTATTGTGAGTAACTTCTTCAAAACTGTGAAAAGTCTTCGCCAATTAAAATTCGATGGAAAGGAAACTCTGTAAAAGCTCAGGTCCTAGGACACACTCCTGCAAGGCATCACAGCCCATCAGTTTGGATTCTCTTCTAAAAGAAAACGGCTCTGTGATAGAAGATGGCCAGCCCTCATTGGTGTCAAAGCCCCTGTCAACAGCCTTGTCTACTGCTGTGAATATCTTCAGCTTCCCCCAAGCTAGGGCCAGGAATCATCATTTTTTCAAGAGGTTTTGTCAAATGATACTAGCAGAATATCATCAACCATATAGAATAAGACAGGTGATGAACTGCTTGTTGAACTTGAAGCAGAAGTTTGTATGTGCCCTTAAGAGAAAAAAGAAAGGAAAGCCAACTCACCAAGCAATTCTACTGGGAGGAGTTTGCTCACTGCTTGGTTTGTTAGGCAGAGAGATTTGGTCATACTGCAAGAGGTCAATCTTTCAGGTCAGGTTTTGGAATCACTAACTTGTGCCTGCTGGAAAAAAAGAAAAACAAAACCAAAAAGCTACAAGGTCTTTTGGCCAAGTCTATATTCTTAGAATAATAACCTAGAGGGACAAAAAATTTCAGACTTTCCATCACTGAAGCAAATTCTTTTACAGACTGGCATTGAGAATGATAAAAAAAGCTTTCTTGATTTCTGTGCATTCAGGAAACTATAGCGACCTGAAAACTCTCAGAATCCTGTTGAGTGTTACTTCCGCTTAAAGAATCTTCAAGTGGAAAGTGAATCTGTAATCCTTTCCTTGTTGATGAAGGCAGCAATGAGGCTGACCTTGCCAAAGATGACTTCATGGACTTGAAAACAAAGGAAATGAAGTAACAGGAATTCCACTTGAAACATTGCAGAGTATCCTGGTGTTCTTGACAAAGCCCATCCGTAGCTTTTGCAGAGCACTGACTGCATTTGCTAGTACTGCATTAGTGAGTCAGGGTTTCAACTCCCATCTCAATCAAAGCAAAATCTAAAGTAAATTGGCTGATAATGTTCGTCCTTTTAAGGAAAATCATACAACTTTTTTATTTTTATTTTTTATTTTTGCTTTCAATTTCAGCTGGCTTTCACTTTATCTTAGTTTGAAGTTTTTTTATTTTTTTGTTTTTAATTCTTTTTCTTTCTTCCTCTAGCAATTCTCTTGGCCTTTTGCCCCCCCAAGTAGCTGGGATTACAGGTGCTTGCCACAACATAGAGATGGGGTCTCACTCTGGCTCACTCTGGCTCATGCTGGTCTTCCTCTGGTCTCGAACTGAGCTGAGCTCAGGTAATCCACCTGCCTCGGCCTCCCACAGTGCTGGGACAACAGGCGTGAGCCACCATGCCCAGCCATACAACTTATTAAAGCAAAGAGGTGGCATTGTTCTTATTGAAATTACTTTAGCGCAGAAACAAAGTTGCTATTTGTTCTATTTTGCTCTATGTGCAAAACTTTTATTATTGTAATTTTAATTAACAATATATTTATTCTAATTTGTTTTTGTTTAATTTTTTTTTTTTTGAGACAGAGTCTTGCTATGTCGCCCTCGTTAGAGCGCTGTGAATCACAGCTCACAGTAACCTCAAACTCTTGGGCTTAAACAATTCTCCTGCCTCAGCCTCCCAAGTAGCTGGGACTATAGGTGCCCACCACAATGCCTGACCATTTTTTGGTTGCAGTTGTTTGGCAGGCCTGGGCTGAGCTTGAAACTGCCAGCTTTGGTGTATGTGGCTGGCACCCTACTCACTGAGCTACAGGTGCTAAGCCTCATTTTTTTTTTTTTTTTTT
>NW_003852399.1:24432472-24450441 GCF_000181295.1 Otolemur garnettii | reverse complement strand
TCATTGTTGTTTGGCGGGTCCGGGCTGGGGATTCGAACCCGCTACCTTAGGTGTACGTGGCTGGTGCCTTAGCCGGTTGAGCTATAGGCGCCAAGCCCAATGTCCATACCTTAATTTAAAAATATGTCAATGCTGACAGCATCTTCATTAAGAGTATTCCATCTCTGTCTTTTTTTTTTTAGAGACAGAGTCTCACTTTGTCGCCCTTGATACAGTGCTATGGCATCGCAGCTCACAGCAACCTCCAGCTCTTGGGCTTAGGTGTTTCTCTGGCCTCAGCCTCCCGAGTAGCTGGGACTACAGGCAGCCGCCACAATGCCCGGCTACGTTTTTATTGCAGTTTGGCCAGGACCAGGTTTGAACCCACTGCCCAAGAGTATTCCATCTTAATAAACAACTTTTTGGACTCTAGGAGGCCAAGGCATGTAGATTGCTTGAGCCCAGGAGTTAGAGACCAACCTGAGCAAGAATAAGACCCATCTCTAAAAGTAGCTAGGTGTTGTGGTGGGCACCTGTAGCCCCAGCTACTCGGGAGGCCAAGGCAAGGGAATTGCTTGAGCCCAAGAGTTAGTTTGAGTTAGTTTGTTGTGAGCTATGATGCTATGGCACTCTACCAAGGGTGTCAAAGTGAGACTCTGTCTCAAAAAAGAAAAAGAAAAAAAAGAACAACATTTTGCTCTTCCATGAGAAGCAACTCTTCATCTGTTCAAGCTTTATCATGAGATTGTAGTAATTCAGGCACATCTTCAGACTCTATTTCTAATTCTAGTTCTCTTGTTATTTCCACATCTGTCCTAATTATTTTCTCCACTGAAGTCTTGAACCCCTCAAAATCATCCATGAGTGTTGAAATCAACTTCTAAACTCCTGTTAATATGAATATTTTGAGGAATTCATACTCTTCCTATGAATCACAAATGTTATGAATGGCACCTGAAATGGTGAATTCTTTTCAGTCAGTTTTGATTTTCTTTGCCCAGATCCACCAGAGGAATCACTATCTGTGACAGCTATAGCCTTATGAAATGTTTTTCTTAAATAAAAAGACTTAAAAGTCAAAATTACTTCTTGGTCCATGGTACAGAATGGGTGTTGTGTTGGCAGGCATGGAAACATCTCTTTGTACATCTCCATCAGAGCTCCTGGATGACCAGGTGCATTATTAAGGAGTAGTAATACTTTGAAAGAAATCTTTTTTTTTCTGAACAGCAAGTCTCAATAGTGGGCTTAAAATATTCATGAAACCATGCTGTAAACAAATGTGCTGTCATCCAGGGTATGATGTTTCATTTAAATCACAGGCAGAGTAGATTTAGCTTAATTCTTAAGGGCCCTAGTATTTTCAAAATGACAAATGATCATTGGTTTCAACTAAAGTCACCAGCTGCATTAGCCCCTAACAAAAGAGTCAGCCATGGCACCTGTGGCTCAAGCGGCTAAGGCGCCAGCCACATACACCTGAGCTGGCAGGTTCGAATCCAGCCTGGGTCCTCCAAAACAACAATGACGGCTACAACCAAAAAATAGCCGGGCATCGTGGCAGGCGCCTGGAGTCCCAAGTACTTGGGAGGCGGAGGCAGGAGAATCACTTGAGCCTGGGAGTTGGAGGTTGCTGTGAGCTGTGATGCCACGGCACTCTACCCAGGGCAACAGCTTGAGGCTCTGTCTCAAAAAAAAAAAAGAGTCAGCCAGTAATTGATTTCTCCTCTCTAGCTATAAAAGTGCTAGATGCCATCTTCTTTTAATAGAAGGCTGTTTTGTCTACACTGAAAGTCTGTTATTTAGTGTAGCTGCCTTCATCAATGATCTTAGTTCTTCTGGATAACTTGCTGCAGCTTCTCCAACAGCACGTGCTGCTTCTTGTTGCTATCTCTATAACAACAAGAGACAGCTTGTTATAGAGATGGCTTCTTTCCTCCATCCTCATAAACCAACCAACCTCTGCTAGCTTCAGACTTTTCTTCTTGGAGCTTCCTCACCTCTCTTAGCCTTCATAGGATTGAAGAGAGTTAGGGCTTTGTTTTCAGTTAGGACTTGGCTTAAATGCTGTGGCTGGTTTGATCTTTTACTCAGACCACTCAAACTTTCTCCGTATTGGCAATAATCCTGTTATACTTTCTTATTATCTGTCTCCTGTAGTAGCAGTGACACCACAGCACTCTAGCCTGGGCAATAGAGTAAGATTCTGTCGAAAGAAAAGAAAGAAAGAAAGAAAGAGAGAGAGAGAGAGAGAGAGAGAAAGGAAGGAAGGAAGGAAGGATGGAAGGAAGGAAGGAAGGAAGGAAAGAAGGAAAGAAAGGGCTTCATGATGATCCTTGTGGTGATAGAAATACTGTATATCTTTACTGTATCAATGTTAATAGGAAATACTGTGTGTATCTTGACTGTATCAATGTTAATATTCTAGTTGTGATCTATACTTTTGCAAGATGTTACCAGTGGAGGATTAATTAAGTCCATCTTGGATGCTAATCGGTCATATTGATTTCTGATGAATCCCTGTTCTGAATGCCTCCAAGATTGCTATGTCATCTACTGCTATGTAAATCCTGCCCTTAGGTCAAAACAACCTTGACCATGAATCTCATCCTTAGACAGGTTCACATAGCATTCTTGCCTTCACTTGAGGGGTTGTTTGCATTGTCCTACATTGACCCACAGTCATTCCTTCCCCGGGGATAATATGTGATTCCTGGGTCTGGGTGGGGGTAACCGTCTCATCTTGAGGCCACCCAGGGCCTTCTGTAAGTTTCTATTAAATGTTTCTTCCTGAGAAACTGGATATGTTAGCCTCTTTCTTTGGCCTCTCAGTTTCCTTGGATTTTGGGGGTAGGTTTGTATAGACCTGTTCACTGTGGGACATTACCACTGAGGGAAACTGGGTAAAGGGGGCATAGAATCTATGTTAATTTTTTAGAATTGCATGTGAATCTAGAGTTATCACAAAACAAAAATACAATTATAAAAATAGAAAACTGTTTTCTATGCCTGAATACACATTTATTAAATTATTAGACTTTTACTTTATAAAATGTTAAGTCTGGGGTTTTCAGGTCACAACGAGGAGCCAGAGGTCTTAGGTGCAACTATTTCTTTTTATTTTCCTTTCTTTTTCTTTTTTTTGAGACAGAGTCTCACTATGTCACCCTGGGTAGAGTGCTGTGGCATCACAGCTCACAGCAACCTCCAACTCTTGGGCTTAAGGGATTCTCTTGCCTCAGCCTCCCACGTAGCTGGGACAACAGGCACCTGCCACAGCACTTGGCTGTTTTTTGGTTGTAGTTGTCATTGTTATTTGGCAGGCCTGGGCTGGATTCGAACCTACCAGCTCCAGTGTACATGGCTGGTGCTCTAGCTGCTGAGCTACAGGCGCCGAGCTGCCTATTTCTTTTCTTTTCTTTTTTTTTGAGGCAGTCTCACTTTGTTGTCCTCAGTAGAGTTCCACGGTGTGTCATAGCTAACAACAACCTCCAACTCTTGGGCTTAAGCAATTCTCTTGTCTCAGTCTCCCAAGTAGCTGGGACTACAGGCACCTGCCACAATGCCCAGCTAATTTTTGGTGATGAGATCTCGCTCTGGCTCAGGCTGGTCTCATGAGTTCAAGCAATCCACCCATCTCGGCCTCCCAAGTGCTAGGATTACAGGCATGAGCCACTGCACCTAGCATGGTGCAACTATTTCACTATAAGGCACTGTTAGTTCTTTGCTACCTTTAACAGAAATCAGTGCAGGTCAACATAAAATGGTAGTCTTGTTGGCTTTTTCTTGGGCCGTGACTTTATGGCCTTCAGTTAGGTGCAGGCATGATGAGTCATGCTCAGAAGAGCCTACATCATAAAGCACCTTGAGAGTCAGAGGAGGAACAGCCTTTTGAGAGATCAGTTAATAATCTTCATAAAACAACACTCAAAGTACTATAAAAAAAACATCTTCAGGTAAACAGGAATTCGTTTTTGGTCTCTCCTCCTTTAGCTTAGACTTAGACCATAATATTTTTCCTACTTCTGGGTCAGGCATAAATTTGTTATGATATAGGAGTGGCTTTAACAGGCATTTCATCCTGATGGCTAGTTATTGTCCAAAAGAACAACTTCAGGTTAAGTATTCAAAAACCAGATTCAGGCTAGGCATGGTGGCTCACGCCTACAATCCCAGCACTTTGTGGGCCAAAGTAGGGAGATTACTCGAGTTTGAGACCAGGCTGGGCAAAATATTGAGATCACCGTTCTACAAAAAATTAAAAAAATTAGCCAGGTATGGTGATGAACACTGGTAGTACCAGCTACTAGGAGTATTGCTTGAACCCAGGAGTTCAAGGCTGCAGTGAGGTATGATTTTGCCACTGCACTCCAGCCCCAGGGACAGAGCAAGAACTTTGTTGCTAGAAAAAAAATCCAAATTCACTGTTTTGAGCAGATATCCTGAGACGTTTCACTATTGTGTCCCTAATAACCCCATAAAACCAATAAGTTCATTTATGGTCTATGACTTAAATGGAAATAGAAGACGGGCGTGCACCATCCACACAGAAACAAGGGGGTGTGCCTCTTCAAGGAAGGTCTTAGAAGGTCTCGAGTGGCACTTGTTATCTTTGACCTTTTCCATGGTCCACTGGGTGGTCTTTGCTCTTATAAGCTTAGAAACCACATTTTGCCAATTATACTCATGTTAACCAGACACATGAGATTAGAGATAAAAGCAAAAAAACCAATGCATTAACATACTGAGGGACACATTTCATTGTTCTCATCAAGGCTTTGAAATTGTGAAGAAGGTATTCTCTAAGAACCAGGAAATGATGGTGCCCACTGAGACCTAAGCTACAAGATCCAAACTTAATGGATGCTGTAGACTAGAATACCTGAGTGGTCATAGGTAGCCCATCTTCTCTCTATAGTCAAGTTGTAAAGGAAGCCAAATCATAAACTGAATAACAACTAAATTCATTTCTAATGTCAAAGGTAATTGTTATGAAGATGAAAATACACAATGGTCATATTCTGTATACAAAATTTCTGTGTAGGGATAATGACACTGAAGCCAGAGTAATCAGGACATTGTTTATCAACATGGAAGGGGACAAGAGGAGTCAGATTAATTGAAGTTTAATGGTGTCAGGAGCACCTAGGGCGACACAGACGGTTCACGTTAGGGAAAGGCTTGTCTACAGGATCTGAAAATTTATAGTCACTGATGACAATCTCCTGCTTCTATTCCCAACACTGGGAATGACCTTTCCAAGCAACAAATAGTCAAGATTCAAAAGTTGTTGGGTAAGATTTCAGCTACCCCAGGAAGTCCTTGGATGGGCACTGTCCAATTTCCCTTCATGCTTTTTCTAGGTAGCCAAGCTCTGTGTGAGTGTCATTCTCTTTCTTCAGAGGTGATTTTGAATATTTCTACTTCAGCTCATTATGTTTTGATTTTATAGTTTAGATCTCAGAGGACCAAGCTCTTGGGATGGTGCTTGGTAGCCTACAAATACAGACAAGCAAACATTTCACAATTTGTTTATTTTGGAAGCCACCCTAAGAAGCTGTGCAGCTGAAATCAATAAAGATTTTTTTTTTTATTGACCCAGGTGGTCATTAGAATAACTGCTCTAAAATCTTCAAGGTCAAAATGATTTCCGTATTGTTACAAGGGTAGAAGCTTTAGGCTGCTTTCCATAGTCGGTAGCAGACAAGGCTCCTAATAATTGTTTAAGTAATCTCTCCTTCTCTCAGTAGGATCTAAATAAACAAAATAACATGACATAGACATGTAGGTAAGTCACTAAGCTAGATGTTACTTTAAAAAATTTGTATTTAATCTACATCTTGTAAGAACTGATATATTTGGTCAGGTGTAATCCTAGCACTCTGGGAGGCGGAGGCAGGTGAATCCCTTGAGCTCAAGAGTTTGAGACTTGCCTGAGCAAAGTAAGACCCCCAACTCTACTAAAAACAGAAAAATTAGCTGAGTCTGGTTGTGCATGCCTGAGTCCCAGCTACTCAGGAGCTGAGGCAGGAAGATTGGTTAAGCCCAGAACTCTAAGGTTGCTGTGAGCTAGACTGAGGCCATGGCACTCTAGCTTGGGTAACAGAACAAGACTCTGTCTCAAAAAGAAAAAAAAATTGATATATTGGAACCAGAGAATTGGAAAAAACTGATATATGTATGTAAGAATAGTTTTCTATTTCCCCTTTTGAAGAATCAGTATTTGCTTGTTTTCTACCAGTGGTTCTGGATGTCTTTCTCTTGTTATGGGGTGACACTGGTGATGAAGAATTCATCTGCCAGAAAAAAGTATGAACACATGTCTTGTGGCTGGGTTCGTAAACATTACTTATGCTGCTGATAATAATTCCCCTTCTCAGCTTTGACACTGATAGGGAAAAGTGCTTACATTTACTATGGAATTCTAAGCACTGAATTTCTCTAGGTGGAATGATAATGGATCTTTGTCTGTTGTACACCCTTAATGGGCAGACAGCTTGTTCAGGAGTTTATCATTGACAATGATAAGGACACATGCTGGTTTCTTCAGCTGAGTCCGTTGGTTCAAATCAGTTTGAATGATAACTTACCTTTGCCGCTACATCTTTTATCAGTTGTCATCATATGAAAGAACCTGGACCAGGAATTCAAGTGTAGGGACCCTCATTACTAGCACTAGGCATCTGGACCAGAAAGTGGCGCACACCTGGCCTCGCACTCTGGGAGGCTCAGGGAGGAGAATCCCTTGAGCTCAGGAGTTTGAGACCCATCCTGAACAAAGTGAGACCCCTGTCTGTACTAAAAATAGAAAAATTAGCCAGGTGTGGTGGTGCATGCCTATAGTCCCAGCTCCTCAGCAGGCTGAGGCAGGAAGATTGGTTAAGGGATTTGGATTGGTTAGGGAGAGTCTCAGAGCATGTATTTCCTGAACAGGATTGGGCTTCTGGAGCACAACTACGATGAGAGCTTGGAGCCCCAAACTGTGCACATTTATAACATCTGTGTACTGGGCAGAGACCCCACCCTCCCAACTGCAAATAAAAACACACATTTTTTGCAGGCAGCTTATATTGTAATGGCACTTCCCATAGAATTTCTTATCTCATTATGACCTTTATACATTTCTTTGAAAGTCACCAATCTAAACACCACTTCATTTGTCCTGGAAAGTTATCTCCTAGAAGGTTACCTCATTAAAGCATTTTTACCCCTGGACATTTTGTCATAGTAGCCAAGAAACCATCTGTTGTACTAATGTATTAGGCCACTTGGCTCTTGGTGGAAATGTGTCAATGCAGTTATAATGTCTTTCTTTTCAGCTACTACTACTCTATCTCATGGCCTCCCAAAAATAATTTGGCTTTTTTATTCTGGGTAGTTTCTGTCCTGCTTACATCAGGGTGTGAAATGGAGTTATTAATAATAAAAATAGGCTCAGCGCCTGTGGCTCAAGTGGCTAAGGCACCAGTCACATACACCTAAGGTGGAGGGTTCGAATCCCCAGCCCGGGCCCGCCAAGCAACAATGACGGCTGTAACCAAAAAATAGCCAGGCATTGTGGCGGGCACCTGTGGTCCCAGCTACTTGGGAGGCTGAGGCAGGAGACTCGCTTGAGCCCAGGAGTTGGAGGTTGCTGTGAGCTGTGATGCCACGGCACTCTACCCAAGGGGACAGCTTGAGGCTCTGTCTCAAAAAATAATAATAATAAAAATAATAACAACTACCACCACCACCACCACAATAATAATAACAATAGTGTGACGGTTAATTTTATGTGGCAACTTGACTGGTCTAAGGAATGCCTACATAGCTAGTAAAAGGTGATTTCCGAGTTTGTTTATGAGGGTGTTTCTGAGAGACTGGCATTTGAATTGGCGGACTAAGTAAGGAAGATCTGCCCCCATCAATGTGGGTGGGCATGATCCAATCCACTGAGGGCCTGACTAGAACAAAATCTGTTTTATCTGGGATTTTAGTGCTTCTTGATCTTGGGCCTCTGGACTTGGACCAATACTTAAACCATTGACCCCTAGGTTCTCAAGCTTCTGGACTGGCTTTCCTGGTTCTCCAGCTTGAAGATGGCAGACTGTGGGACTTTTCAGCCTCTGTAATAGCGGTTCTCAACCTGCGGGTTGCAACCCACAGGAACTGTATTAAAGGGCTGCGGCATTAGGAGGATTGAGAACCACTGTTCTATAATCATGTGAGTCAATTTCTGTAATAAACCTCCCTCTTCATATATGTGTGTGTGCGCGCCTGCACGCACATCCTCCCCTCCCCCACCTCCCCAGCCCCACCCCCACCCCCGTGTGAGCATGTGTGTATATATCCTGGATATATATACTGTATATAACTGAAGTATAGATATATATACACACACATATATAGTTACCTCTCTCTAAATATGTATATATCCTGGAAAATTACCTAACTATAGCATTTTACACCCAACATTGAGTTTAGTAGCCAACTAATTGTCAGTTTAATGTATTGCCAGGCATGTATATGTCTCCTATAATAAATATATGTATATCCTATTGATTCTATTTCTCTGTAAAACCCTGACTAATGCAACTAGCACTGACATGTTAACACATTTAATCTTCACAGTCTCGTGAAGTAGAAACTATTTATTTCCATTTTATAATGGGGAAACAGAGGCACAGAGAAGTTAGCTGACTTGCCTAAGGTTACATACATATCAAAAGAGATGTGTGTAATCGTCCCTTTAAAAAATAGCTTTTCTAGGCGGTGCCTGTGGCCCAAGGAGAAGGGCACTGGCCCCATATACTGGGGGTGGTGGATTCGAACTTGACCCTGGCCAAAACTGCAAAAAAAAAAAGCTTTTCTGTTTTAAGTTTATAAAAATGGCACATACTTCTAGTTTTTTTTTTTTTTTTGGGAGACAGAGCCTCAAGCTATCCCCCTGGGTAGAGTGCCGTGGCATCACAGGTCCCAGCAACCTCCAACTCCTGGGCTCAAGCAAGTCTTCTGCCTCCGACTCCCAAGTAGCTGGGACCACAACGCCCAGCTATTTTTTGGGTTGAAGCCATCATTGTTGTTTAGTGGGCCCGGGCTGGATTCGAACCAACCACCTTAGGTGTACGTGGCTGGCACCTTAGCCACTTGAGCCACAGGCGCTGAGCCACATACTTCTAGTTTTAAAAAAGTTTTTATAATACTAAGAATTACAATGAAAAAGTAAAATAAAATACTGCACCAAATTCTACCACCCAGAGATAACTGGATGATATTTAAGTGAATTTTCCTTTTTTTTTTTTTTAATATATACTTTTATTTCGATTATGTCATGAATTTTTTTTTTTTTTTTTGGCCAGGGCTGGGTTTTTTGAACCCGCCACCTCCGGCATATGGGACCGGTGCCCTACTCCTTTGAGCCACAGGTGCTGCCCGTGAATTTTCCTTCAATCATCTGTTTGTGTATTTAGAAACATATTGACTTGTGATTATCATAACACAAATTCAATCAAGTGCACTATACATTTCTATAATCTACTTTTTCTGTAGCCGTTTTTACACTGCAAAGTGCTATATGAATATCTCTAGATACTAGAATGATTGGGGCTGAGGAGAACCTCCTAGCCCCATCAGAAGGGTGGATCTGATATTAGAGCATTTCCAGTTCCTTGATGACTCTTCTCTTGTCTTACTTTATAGCAAACTATATTTCAGTCTGATTTTCAATGTAGCCATCCCTGAGAATGCCACAAAAATCCTTTCTGGAATGCAGCCAGGAAGGGTTACTGGCCAGTGACTCCAACCTGAGGGTTTGACCTCAGCTCTCTGCAGAATTAGCACCAGGCTCTGGGCTCTTGTCTGGTGATGTTTGCATTCATGTGCCAGCTGGCCCTGGGGACAGCATGGAGACATAGTCCCTCCTAGTGAGGCTGAGCTGAGAGCTGTCCCTGGGCTGTGTTATTTCTATAGAAGGGGGGCATGTGATGAGTTAGTGAGGAAAGCCACTGAAACCTCTCCGGGAAAGCAGATAGATTCTGTGATGAGGGCTGCTCCCATTCACCCCACCAGGTAACACTGTCCACACCACAGTCTACCTGAATGATACTTTTGAGTTGTGCTTCACACAGCACAAGCAGTCCTAAATGGTGGCCCTAATGTCGATCAGCTAAGTCTGGGCCAAGTTATATCCTGTGACCAGTTGAAAGAAAATAATCCTAATAATTATGACTAGCAACAGAGCCTTTTACTCCTCTGGGTGTTTGGCACGTAATCTGGAACATCTCATTTGAGTCTTCCAACGGCCTATGAGAGAAATATTAGTATTGCACAGATGAGAAAAGGCCAACACAGAAAATTTAGTTAACTTGTTCAAAATTTCATAGCTGGTAACTGGGGAGCAAGGGCCGACACCTGCCACTCTGCCCTGCAGGTCTGTATGTTTACCCGCCTTTCATGCTGCCTCTAGGGAAGCGAGACAAACATTTAAGGCTCCCAATATGTATTTTTCTGGCTAAATCCTCCTGGAATTCTTGCTGAGGAAAATGATAGAGGGCAGTGTTTAAGACCCAGATACGTCACTCAAAAACGGTGTGGCTGCAGCAACTTACCTTCCTTGAGCTGTGGTTTCCTAATCTGTCTAATAGAGCTAGTAATTCTTCCCCTATGGCATGTGGGGAGGGTTATAATTGCCTGGCATGCACAGGGTAAACATTCAATGCATGAAAATTAGGGTGAGGGGTAGGGGGCAGGGCAGTAAACCCCAAGGGGGAAATACGTTTTCAACAATAGTCTGTTATTAGGGCAAAACCAACTATGAGCCATACCACACTCTCAGTCTCTGAAGTGTGCCAATTATAATGAACCAAAAGGCAGTCAAGCCATACAAACAGATAAGAACAAAGGCACTAACATTGCACCACAGCTCTAAGGTCTCTAACCAGATTCTGAGATCAGAGGAGATCAGCGTGTTCGGGGGGTATGGCCGTAGACGGTTTCTAACCAAACTGATGAGGGTTCTGTCGGACAAACACCTCCTATGAGCCCCATCGGTCTGGGCACCTGATTCTGATTTCTGCTTTGTGCTTCCCTGAGACATAATTTTTCTCCATAGTCTTAAACCTTCAGAAGACAACTGAGCCATGACAGCCTGTCCTTTTGGGGGACAGTGGGCATTGGGCAATGTTCACCATGGAGTAGAGAGTTCTCAAAAGGGAGCCTCATAGAAAGGACACGAGATGAAAAGCAGAGGAATAAACACTGTTAAGGGCAACAAGGAAAAATAGAAGCCCTGTGACAACCTTTAAGACAAGAGCTGGCCCCTGGGTTTCTCATTGCAAGAGGAACTTTTATCTTTTTTTTTTTTTTTTTTTTTGTGACAGAGCCTCAAGCTGTCCCCCTGGGTAGAGTGCCGTGGCATTACAGCTCACAGCAACCTCCAACTCCTGGGCTCAAGCGAGTCTCCTGCCTCCGCCTCCCAAGTAGCTGGGACCACAGGTGCCCGCCACAACGCCCGGCTATTTTTTGGTTGCAGCCGTCATTGTTGTTTGGCGGGTCTGGGCTGGGGATTCGAACCCGCCACCTTAGGTGTACGTGGCTGGCGCCTTAGCCGGTTGAGCTATAGGCACAAAGCCAGGAACTTTTATCTTAATGGTAAAGGACTGAGAGACAGTAGCAGCTCAGAGGTCATTGGGGTTAAACAGTTGTCTGATATGAATCAGATTAAGACGTCTGATTCTTCGGTTATGCATGTGTTCATTTGATCCTTACAATACCCATTGAGAGAGTCCTTGTCCCCCACTCCATGCTCTGTGAGGACAGGGTCTTTGCCTTTTCTGGTCATTGTTGTGTTCTCAGCACTCAGGACAGTCTGTGACACACAGAAGATACTCAGTAAATATTTGTTAAATGAACGAAAGAATTATGCCTGTTTTACAAATGAAGAAACTGAGGTATAAGAATGATATATAACTTTCTTTCCCACAGTCACATAGAGCAAGCTGGTTTTAACCTGAATGTGTGTGTACTTTTTTTTTCCTACAAAGCATCCCTCATACCTCTGGTTATCCTTTTGAAAGATCTTGTTGGGTGGCACCTGTATCTCAGTGGTTACAGCACCAGCCACATACACCGAGGCTGGTGGGTTCAAACCCAGCCCAGGCCAGCTAACAACAATGACAACTGCATCAAAATATAGGTGGGTGCCTCTAGTCCCAGCTTACTTGGGAGGCTGAGGCAAGAGAATCGATTAAGCCCAAGAGTTTGAGGTTGCTGTGAGTGAGCTGTGATGCCACAGCACTCTACCCAGGGTGACAGCTTGAGACTCTGTCTCAAAAAAATTAGATCTTGTTGAAGAATCAAGGTAGGCAAAGTGGTTGTTTGTGAGTAGATGTGCCTATATGGAAAAATGGATTCTTAGGTTGACTTTGGAAGGAGAAAAATCTCTGATGCTCACACAATCATTCTGTAATTAAATCTCTTCTGTGCCTGCCAGTGTTGGTTGATGGGGATATAGCTTCAGCTCACCAGCAGAAATGTTTTAAATGCTATATTCTAACTTAAATTAACAAAAAAGAAAATAAACATAGTTTATAATTCTTCCTACTTTCATCCTAAATAGCAAAATATTCAGGGATATTTTCTGTTAGCTTTTTCAAGTTGGCATTATTTTTATTACTTCTTTTCTTTATTTTCCTTTTCTTTTCTTTTCCTTCCTTTTCTTTTCTTTACTGAGGTCTTGCTCCATCACCCACTTTGGAATGCAGTGGTGTGATCATAGCTCACTGCAACCTTGAACTCCTGAGCTCAAGCATTCCTCCTGCCTCAGCCTCCTGAGAAGCTGGGTCTATAGGCATCATCAGCATGCTCAGCTATTTTTTAAAATTTTTTTTATAGAGACAGGGTCTCTGACTATGTTGGTCAGGCTGGCCTGGAACTCCTGGCCTCAAGCAATCCTCCTGCCTTGGCCTCCCAAAGGCATTAGCCACTGTGCTCCGCATTGTTTTTAAAGAGAGCTGAGTATCTATCTACACAAGTTTACAGTATTTTATCACAAGAATATTTTCTGATATCATTCTGCACATGGGACTGCAAACTAATACAGCCTCTTTGGAAAGAGGTATGGAGAATTGTCAAAGAACTCAAGTTAGACTTCCCATTAGATCCCTCAATCCCATTACTAAACATCTACCCAGAAGAAAAAAAATCATTTTCTCATAAGGACATTTGCACTAGATTGTTCATCTCAGCTCAATTTACAATTGCCAAGATATAGAAATAAAGTAAATGCCCACCAACCCAGGAATGGATTAACAAACTGTGGTATCTGTTTCCACATCAAGTTAGAATATAGCATTTAAAACATTTCTGCTGGTGAGCTGAAGCTATTTCCACATCAATAGTATACCATGGAATACTATTCAGCCATAAAAAGATGCAGACTTTACATCTTTTGCATTAACCTGGATGGAGCTGAAGCACATTGTTCTTAGTAAAGTATCATGAGAATGGAAAAGCAAATATCCAATGTACACAATACTAATATGAAGCCAGGAGACAATCTAATACACACCCATATAAGAGAACTCAATTCAATTCAAGTTGAGGGGAGGGGGAACAAGGCAGGGGGAGAGAGGTGGAGGGAGAGGATTGGGGGGCCACCACCTAATGGGCACAGCGTAAAGGTATATGGCACACTCTTGGGTGCAGGACACAAGAACAAGAGGAATTCTCCCTAACAAATGTAAACTTTGTAACCTAGTTGTATTCTCACATTAACCTGAAATTCAAAGAAAAACTACTCTCTCAATGAATCTCAAACAATAAAAAAAAATTACTAAGAAAAAAATTCTCCATAAATGTGAAGTTTAATGGCTTAATAATATTTTACTATATGGTTCTTTCCAAAGCTGTATAGACACTGTTATGTTATGTTTTGTATACCCTCCATATTCACACATTGAAACCTAATTCTTCCACGTGATAGCGGCACCTGTGGCTCAAAGGAGTAGGGTGCCAGCCCCATATGCTGGAGGTGGCGGGTTCAAACTCAGCCCTGGCCAAAAACTGAAAAAAAAAAAGAAGAAGAAGAAGAAGAAGAAGGTAGGGCCTTTGGAATGTAACTGGGTCATGAGGATGGCGCTCTCATGAATGGGATTAATGCCCTTATAAAAAAGATTTGAAAGCGACTTCTTTCCCCTTCAGCCTTGTGAAGACACAAGGAGAAGGTTCATCTATGAACCAGAGAGTGAGCCATCATCAGACACAGAATTTACCATCTCTTGATTTTAGATTTCCTAGCCTGCAGAACTGTGAGCAATAAATTTCTATTGTTTATAGTTACCTAGTTTGTACTTTGGTTAGAGAAGCCTGAACAGAACCGTTAAATCTTTTAAAGCAATTAAAGCAATTGTCTGAGAACCAATGCTTAGATCATTTCCTCCCAAATAGATGCCTTACACCTTGTAAAATATTATCCAAGTAGCCTCTTGGGTGATAGTGTTAATAAAAAGACATCTATTAATATCTTGTTTTTATTTTAAATGTAAATATTTCATCTTTTTTTTGAGACAGAGTCTCACTCTGTTGCCCTGGGTAGAATGCCATAGCGTCATCATAGCTCATAGCAACCTCAGTCTCTAGGGCTCAAGAGACTCTCGAGTAGCTGGGACTATAGGCCCCTGCCACAAGGACTGGCTAGTTTTTCCATTTTTAGTAGAGACAGGGCCTTGCTCTTGCTCAGGCTGATCTTGAACTCTTGTGCTTAAGCAATCCACTTGCATTGGCCTCCCAGAGCACTAGGATTACAGCCACTGATTTTAGCTAAAATTTAAATATTTTAAATTAATCACTGCACATGGAAACAAAATAAACGAAAACAACCAGCAAACTTGAAAGTGTGCAAGGAATATACAATTTGTATATTAAATAAAGGACTCACTCCTCTCTTCTCAAATTTCCCTACCTAGGGGTGAAATGACTGTCAATATTTTGGGGATCTTTCAAAGATGTTCTGTCATAGGCAAGCATGTATGTGATAATCATCCCCAATCTCTTTTCACAGCAATGACCATGTCCTCTGCACATTGCTCTCACCTTGCTTTGTGTAGTTAACACAGAGAGAGAGAGTGGTCTAGTGGTTAAGAGAACAAGATTCGGCAGCTAGAATTCCTGGGTTTAAATTCCAGCACCACCATTGATTGATTAGCCATGCATTGTGGGGCAACTTACCTAATTTTTCTGTGTTCCAGATTCCTCATCTATAAAATTATACCAATAACAGTACTTACATATTGGGTCTTTGCATGGTGTTGTGGGTTGAACTGTGTCTCCCAAAGAAGCTACATTGAAGTCCTAACCCCCAGTACTTCGCAATGTGACTATTTGGAAATAAGGGCTTTACAGAAATAATCAAATTAAAATGAGGTCACTAGGGTCAGCCCCAATCCAGGATGACTGGTGCCCTTACAAACAGGGGAAATTTGGACACAGAGACACAGATACCCACACAGCAAGTGCACCATGTGAATATTGGAGTCACGTTGCCATAAGCCAAGGAACATCTGGGGCCACGAAAAGCTATAAGAGACAAGGCAAGATCCTTCCTCCAGAGGTTTTAGAGGGAGTGTGATCCTGCTAACGCCTTCATTCATGACTTCCACCTGCAGAACATGAGACAATACATTTCTGTTGTTCTAAGCCACCAATTTGCTGTATTTTGTTACAGAAGCCCAAAGACACTAATATATGTAAATGAGTCAATCTGTGCCCAGAATTTAAGACTATGCTTGAGACTCATTAAATACTATACAAGTGTTAGCTATCATTATACATAGATCGGCCTCGTTCTTTTCAATGATTGTATAACATCTTACATGCATCTTTGGCACAATTTGTCATTTAAATATTTTTTATTATTATGAAAATAACGCATCATTTAAAAATTAATACTAAAAGGCTATAATGGAAAACAGCAGTATGTTTCTTCACTCTTATTCAAGCCCACAGTCTCACTTCCCAAAGGCAGGCAAGCATTTTCAATTATTTGGCTTGTCTTTCTGGTTTTTATCACCATATTCCTAAATAATATGCTTATACTGATACTTCCTTTTTTTTTTTTTTCTTTTTGAGAAAGTCTCAAGCTGTCACCCTGGGGGAAGTGCTGTGGTGTCACAGTTCACAGCAACCTCAAACTCTTGGTCTTAAGTGATTCTCTTGACTTAGCCTCCCAAGTAGTTGGGTCTACAGGCACCTGCCACAATGCCCAGCTATTTCTTTTGTTGTTGTTGTTGTTGTTGTTGCAGTTGTCAGTGTTGTTTTAGCTGGCTAGGTCAGGTTCAAACCCACCAGCCTCAGTGTATGTGGCCAGCACCCTACTCACAGACATAGGCGCCACCCTGATACTTCTTTGTTTTAAATTTCAGATTAATATAAAGCACTGCTACTTCTTGATTTATCAATTTTTTTTTTTTGAGACAGCCTCTGTTGCTGTGGGTAGAGTGACTTGGCTCACTGTAGCTCACAGCACCCTCAAACTCAAGTAATCTTCTTGCCTCAGCCTCCTGAGTAGCTGTGACTAAGGGCATGCACCATGATATCCGGCTACTTTTTCTATTTTTAGTAGAGACGGAGTCTAGCTCTAGACGGGGTCAGGTTGGTCTTGAACTTCTGAGCTCAAGGGATCCTCTTGCCTTGGCCTCTCAGAGTTTTAGGGTTAGAGGCGTGAGCCACTGAGCCTGGCCTTGATTTATCAATCGTAGACATTCTGTTCCACATCCCGATGGTGATAAATGAGGATTTGGGGGTTTGACACCTCATTTCCTCTATACACAGAAGCGCACACACACACACTTTCCCTATCATCTTTACAATATGGTTATACAACCATTTTTAGTTATGTAATAGGTTTTTAAAATAGATTTTTAAGTCTTTGAGTTTCAACTGAGACTAATCTGACAACAATAGCTATGAAAAGCCCCCACATTCTAAGTAGAGAGTCTAGACAATCTATGCAGGTCTTGCAAATAAGATGTTTTCCAAATGATTCCTCCAGCCTTGGCTACTAACTGCCTCCAGTCTGTAAGAAAGAAGGCCAAGAATTATATAGGAGATTGAAGGGGCCAGTCTTGGGGGCTGCTTTCAAGGGAGTTAATAGAATATTATGTTTCCCAGCCCAGCCCCAGAGGATGAGAGAAGGACTCCTCTCCTTTATCCTAAACTGACTGAGCAGTGTTTCAAGAGAATCCTCAGAGACAGATAGGTGTTCCCTGAAGTTTGTGGAGACAGTTACATACTCAGTAACTGACTCACAGCAGGAAAAAAAAGAAAAAGAAAAACCAGTCTAGAGGCCAGAAACTGGCTGGAACAGCCTGCCTGGTAGCAGAACAAAGAATCAAGTTGGCCCAGCATTTGCGAGGGTTGGCAGGGCAAGGATATGATTTTCTGCAGGTCGGATTGGATTCTGTAGAAGAATGCTGCCAATGGATTGCTTTCAAGAGTTCCACTCCGGCTCAGCGCCTGTAGCTCAGTGAGTAGGGCGCCAGCCATATACACTGGGGCTGGTGGGTTTGAGCCCGGTCCGGGCCTGCTAAACAACAATGACAACTGCAACAAAAAAATAGCCAGGCGTGGTGGGCACCTATAGATTCCAAGAGAATTGCCTGAGTCCATGATCTGGAGGTTGCTGTGAGCTGTGACACCATAGCACTCTACTGAGGGCAACAAAGTGAGACTGTCTCACTGTCTCTAAAAAAAAAAAGTTCCACTCTCAACAGTACCATCTGGAAGGGTGAAAAGTGAGCCCAACAAAAAGTGACCCATCAGAAGCCAGGTACTACGGGGTCAATGGCTGGTGATTAGCCAAATAAGGCATCTCCCAGGTCAAGGAAAGTATCACTGAAACATCCGGGGTGGGGAGGATGAGGCTGGTCCCACAAGTCATCCTTGGACATCTGATATGTCAAGAGGGTACTCATGAAAGATGACAGTCACACAGATCAAGGTTTCTTTTTTTTTTT
>NW_003852399.1:24413206-24431141 GCF_000181295.1 Otolemur garnettii | reverse complement strand
CCCTCCCTCCCTCCCTCCCTCCCTCCCTTCCTTCCCTCTTTCCTTCCTTTTAAAGACAGAGTCTTGCTGTCACCCAACCTGGAGTGCAGTGGTGTGATCATAGCTCATTGCAGCCTCTAACTCCTGGACTCAGTTGATCCTTCTGCCTCAGACTTCCAAGTAGCTCAGACTACAGGTGAGTACCATAATCCCCACCTAATTTTAACTTTTTCTTATAAAGATAAAGTCTTGCTATATTATCCAGGCTGGTCTGTAACCAGCCTCTCAAAGTGGCCTCTCAAAGTGCTGGGATTAAAGGCCTGAGTACTGCCTGGCCTCAAATTGCTTTTTTTTTTTTTTTGTTAGATTACAAGGAGAAACAGATTGCATTTCTTGTGCAACTTTTTATTTTTTTCTTTAACAATTGTCTAGTTTAAGCATTTTTTATTTTTAAAAGCCATTTGTGTTTCTTTTTCTGTGAATTGCTTATTCATGTCCTCTGTCGGGCTGTTGAGCGTTCTCATACTAATTTATACAAGTTTCTTTATATATTAAAAAGTTAACCTAAAAGAAAGCTATTCTACAGGAGAGTTGGAAATGGCAAGTAACACAGGCTAAGTGGATCTTTTCGGACACTTGTATTAAGAAGGTTAGATATTTCACTGTGCCCAATTGTTAATCTCTAGTCCTACCCTTCCAAAACAAACTTTCTCAAATCAATAGTTTCTTTAAATATTCTTTTAATGCTTATGTGCTCATTTTTTGGTCAAAAATTTCCCAAGGAGGATGTATATGATTAAGACACAGCTTATCAGCATTTTTTTCCCTTTATACATGACCATTAGCCATTGGGACTTAATTTCTATGAAATTAACTGACACCAGGAAAATAGCTGCATTTATCACCTCACTGATATAGTGAGGAACTTCTCTTGAGATACCATCACTATGTAGTAATAGTGTTGTTGGAACATGGATCATACAGATCAAAATTTTGAATCCTTTTCTTTACTCTGTTCATGATTTTATAATTCCGATCAAATCACAAACCTCATTGTAATGTTCAGTGTCTCATTTAGAATCTCAGGACCTTACTCCTTTACTTGCTGGTGAGATTTAGTATCTGAGGATTCTCTGAAGTAGCAGGAATCCCATGAGATAAATGTAACATTTCAGACAGCTGCCACTACATATAAATTTTCATTATAAATGGCTGCAAACTATTCAGCGAATTTTTGCATACAATTCTTTTCAAAGAGTCTCTTTGTTCTTGAGGGAAATAAACCAGTCCAGAAACAAATACATTCAACTATGAAGCCAGAAATGATTTTAGAAAACAATAGGCCAGAAAAATTGCTTTTCAGATGAGCTGTCAATTGAGTCATATTTGCCAATAATTTCTCCGAAGAGTCCAGGATGTGCTCCATTTCTTAATTTTTATTTATAAATTCAATTTGAAGATTGCAATGAGGCATGCTGATTCTCCTGTTTCACTATCTAATTTATTTCTCTTAAATGAATGACATATCAGAAGGATTCCAGAATCCCATGGCTCTGGAATAAAAAATCTCTGCCTGTCTCCCAGATGCCAGCTCTGTTTATTCTCAGCAGTATCATCCTCAGCATATGTAATATCTTGCACTCTTGTTCTGCTTTTATCCCTCCATTCAGTGGGAAACTAGCTTTTTGGGCACCCCATCTTAAAAACTGAGAAATGTTTCCACCCTTTATGCAGGACACAAGTTCACTTATCAGATGTTATGCTTATTTGACAGAGGGGTGCTAAGATAAACATCTGATCAGTGTATAAATCACTCACTCAGTAAAAGGTAATACAGGATATCCAAGGCCTTGTGGAGGGGGAATGTGATGCTTACTGAGGGACAGTCATGTTTCTGGCACAGTGTCAGTGTTTTTACTTGGGCACCTTGAACTCCTCCAACAGTTTCCTGAAGGTAGATGAAGAATCTGAAGGTCAGAAAGTTGGAGTTGGCAGGCACGGTGGCTCACAACTATAATCCTAGCATTGTGAGAGGCCCGGGTGGGTAGATCACTTGAGCTTAGGTGCTTGAGACCAGCCTGAGTGGAAGCCAGACCCTGTCTTTACTACACACAGAAAAATTAGCCTGGTGAGGTGACACACACCTGTAGTCTCAGGTTCTTGGGAGGCTGAAGCAGGAGGATTGCTTGAACCCAAGAGTTTGAGGTTGCTATGAGCTAGGTTGAGGCCATGGCACTCTAGCCTAGATGATAGAGTGGGACTCTATCTCCCCCCCCCCCAAAAAAAGATGTAGTCACTTTCTGAAGGCCTCCAGCTGGTAAATGTCAGCATGTCCTCCTGTTCCCTGCCTTACACCCAACAGTCATCATATATGAATAATCCTCATGCAGTATTTCAAGTTGATGAAAGTGATACTGTGGAAATTCTAGAATCATAAGCAAACACTGAATTAACCAGATAACAAAGAGGAAGAAAGTA
Source organism: Otolemur garnettii (assembly GCF_000181295.1). Taxonomy (NCBI): domain Eukaryota; kingdom Metazoa; phylum Chordata; class Mammalia; order Primates; family Galagidae; genus Otolemur; species Otolemur garnettii. The sequence goes on along the minus strand of NW_003852399.1, from coordinate 24,428,684 downwards.
ACGATGATGACACAGTAGGATCTTTAAAAGAGAAGCATTTGACAGTATAGATTAAGGGAGGTCATTGAACAAAATGAAGGACTTAAACATATTTGTCAAATGTGCTACTGTACATGTTCTTTTTAAAATGTTTCAAAAAATTAGACTCACTCTGTCACCCAAGCTGGGGTGCAGTGGTATAATCATAGCTCATGGCAGCCTCAAATTCTTGGACTCAAGCAATCTTCTTGCCACAGCAAGGTTTTAGAAAAAGTAGACCCCAAACTCTGTATCAACACTAAGTTCATTTTTTTGTTCTAAAAATTAGAGCATCATTCACAGGACAGGTACCTATGAAAAAAATAATTAAAATTAACACACATAATTTTAATTGAAAAGGAGGAAAGGAGGAAGGAAGGAAGGAGCAATCTGATTCACAATTTAGCTGATATAAAAATTAGAACGTCAGTGCTGTTTGCTTTGGTTGGCTAAACAAAAAAGAGAATTAAGGCTCAGCGCCTATAGCTCAACCGGCTAAGGCGCCAGCCACGTACACCTAAGGTGGCGGGTTCGAATCCCCAGCCCGGACCCGCCAAACAACAATGACGGCTGCAACCAAAAAATAGCCAGGCGTTGTGGCGGGCGCCTGTGGTCCCAGCTACTTGGGAGGCGGAGGCAGGAGACTCGCTTGAGCCCAGGAGTTGGAGGTTGCTGTGAGCTGTAATGCCACGGCACTCTACCCAGGGGGACAGCTTGAGGCTCTGTCTCAAAAAAAAACAAAAAAAAAACAAAGAGAATTAAAAAATTAGAGTAGATTTACAACTATTACCTAACTTTTATTATATATACATATAAAAATATAGTTTATTATTTTTATAGTTTTTCTTTTTTTACTTTTCATGATAAAATTCTGGTCAATTTTTCCCATATCTTACATGAAATTTGTGTGTGGGATTCTCTTTGTGTCTCCCTTAGGCTGTAACCTTGACTGTGAGACCCTTAGGCTGTAACCTTGACTGTGAGACCTCTTGTTCTTTGTCCTGCTAGTTCATGAATCTGAACCTGTGTCCCTGGTGTTCCACCTGCCTGCAGGGATTTCCTCTGTCTTTCTTCAGGCAAACACCTCTTGGCTGCTCTCAACTTTCAGTATCACCTCTTAGATGAGAGTTTCCTTAGCCTTTCCTGCCCCTTAGCCATCCTCCTACTGTGTTTCCTTAGCACTTTGCACAGCTCTGCAGCTGCTCCCCTCTGCATGTAATGACTTGTTGGTGTATATGTCACCTTCCAGACTTAGCCACGCCTCAAGAACCAGCTCATCTCTCACCACTTGGTATCTCCAGGGCCTAGCATGTTACTTGATGCAACATAACTGATCAGTGAATATTTGCCTAGGGGATGAATATAGGAAGAACTATATACCAGAGAGGTAAAATATATTGCATATTATAGTGCATTGTATATTGTATATATATTTTACCTCTTTGAGCCTGATATGCTTCTGTGGCTGATAGGAGAATATCTCTCAAGGTTGTTCTGTGGATTCAATGAGATACGGCATGTGTGATGTTTAGAACAGCACTCATCACATAGAAGTGGCTTAATAAATTTTGGCTTTTGTTATTACCAACATGGGCTGATGTAGAGTAAGAGATCTGAAGACTCTTGTCTTTGCTGCCTTCTTCTCCCTCTACCTTTATAAGACTGACTAAGCCCACTCTTTCCTGAGCAGGCACCACAAGGCTGGGTGGCTCTTAGAGTTAAGTTTAAACAAATTCAAACTAATTCAAAAAAAAAGTTCAGTTTGTCATCCACACTAGCCATATTTCAAGTGCTCAATGGTCACATATGGTTAGTGGCCATCATATTGGACAACACAGGTATAAAACATTCCCATCATTGTAGAAAATGTTGATGGACAGCTCCAGAACTTGCTAGTGAAAACACAAGCAATCTATTAAAAAATGATAACAAAACATGCACAGAAAAGAGGAATTCTGGTGTTCTGTGTTTAGTGGTAGTGCTGCTGAATGAGTATGTTGGGGAATAGTTCCTATGGTTGTATGATTTATTTGCTTATTAAGAGATCTTTTTTTTTTCCTTTGAGACAAAGTCTCACTCTGTCACAACAGCTAGAGTGCAGTGGCATCATCACAACTCACTACAATTTCAAACTCCTAGGATCAAGCGGCTCTTCCTGTGTCAGCCTCCTATGTAGCTGTACACAGGTGTGCACCACCATGCCCAGCTAATTTTTCTATTTTTTTTTTTTTTTTGAGACAGAACCTCAAGCTGTCCCCCTGGGTAGAGTGCCGTGGCATTACAGCTCACAGCAACCTCCAACTCCTGGGCTCAATCGAGTCTCCTGCCTCTGCCTCCCAAGTAGCTGGGACCACAGGTGCCCGCCACAATGCCTGGCTATTTTTTGGTTGCAGCCGTCCTTGTTTTTTGGCGGGTCCGGGCTGGGGATTCGAACCCGCCACCTTAGGTGTACGTGGCTGGCGCCTTAGCCGGTTGAGCTATAGGCGCTGAGCCTAATTTTTCTCTTTTTAATAGAGACAGAAGTCTGGCTCTTACTTAGATTGGTCTCAATCTCAAATGATTTTCCTTCCTTGGCTTCCCAGAGTGCTAGGTAGGATTACTGGTATGAACTATAGCACCCACCCTAAATATTTTTTAAATCTCAACAAAAATGGTTCATATTGTACCAAGCCTCCCTGTTTTCCTAGAGCTGGAACACATCACTCAGAACAAATCAACCTGCACTTCTCATACCTTTTAATTGTGCTTTTTACCCTGTCTAGGTGCCTGCTCCTTGAATTCAGGAGCATATATATAATAATGTAATATTTTGTAATAATAATGTAATATTATAATAATATTATACATTGTAATGTAATATTTTGTAAGAATAGTGTAATCTTTTGTAATAATATGTAATATTTATAATATAATAATATAATAAATAATAATATAATAAAATACAATAATGTAATAGTTTGTAATAATAATATAATAATAAAATATAATAAATAATAATATAATAAAATATATAAAGTAATAAATAATAATAATTATTAAAATAATAATATAAAATGTAATAATGTAATATAATATTTTGTAATAATAATGTAATAATATTGTACATTGTAATGTAATATTTTGTAATAAATAATGTAATATTTTGTTATAATTGTATAATATTTTGTTACTTTGTTTCTTTCAATGCCTAGCATATAAAAAGTGTTCAGTAGATTTAGTGCATTAATATTCAACATGGTCAACTTCAGCTGTCTTAATAACCAATTTATCACTCTACAATTTACTCCCAAAGTTTTAGGAGACCTTTTGTTCTGCCATCCCTGATTTGGTTGGAGGGCTTCCACAGTCCATACCAGTGGTTCTCAACCTGTGGGTCACAACCCCTTTGGGGGTTGAATGACTCTGTCACAGGAGTCACCTAAATACATTCTGCATATCGGATATTTACACTGCGATTCATAACAATAGCACAATTACAGTTATGCAGTAGCAATGAAAATAATTTTATGGCTGGAGGTCACCACAACATGAGGAACTGTATTAAAGGGTCACGGTATTAGGAAGGTTGAGAACCACTGGTCTATACCCTCTGATCTCTTCACCTAAACGTCTATGTGTACTGATGATGGCTTAATGAGACTGGATGTCCCAGTCATTCAAATTTCCTTTGCATCTTTCCCAACACCCCCACTAGAGTCTTATTTTACCAAATGACATTCTGTATAAGGGTAAAACTTCACAACTAACCCTGTTGTCTTCAGCTCAAAGTCACTCTTAGTGACAATGAGCTGACCTTTAAAACGGGATGAAAATCAGAAACGGTGGTACAGCTATCCCAATTATTGAGGCTTTCAGAATTCTACTTAGATTATTGGTAGGCTTAGATCCATTGCACACCAACTGAAGGATCTATTATGAAATTATTCAATATTCTTGTAGTCAGTATTTAGTACGTGATGTTTTCCACACTCCAAATCATGAGCTAGAGACGCAGCAGAAGATGCAACAGACACAGTTCCTGTGGTCATGGAGCTTAATTTAGTAGTGGTGAAAAGTGGCAGAATGCACTTGCTTGGCGACAGGCGACAGGTGTTCTGGGAGCATGATGGAGAGATCCTTATTAGTGACAGGGGCAAAACAAAGAAATGATCATAAAGCCAGAACTAGAGTTGGAATTGAGTAGGAGTGTGTGTTTGGGGGTTGGCAACAGGAGCTGTAGGTTGGTTTTGGCAGAGTCCCAGGGAGAGGTACTGTGAGTGGGAAGACTTGAAGAGGGAGGACACAGGATCCCTCTGCAAGAAGTACACCGTGTCCTGAAATGGCTCTGGTTCTGCAAACGAATTATGGTTGTTTGACTTTGCGCCTGCCTGGAAAAATAAAAGAATATGGGAATTAAATACCAGAGGAAATAGACTCTTCTGGTTGTACTTGGTCAGGATGATCAGCAGGGACAATGTGTCAGCAGGTTTCTCATTATTAATAATTTCTTTGACTATTTGTTCATTTCACACTTACCACATGTCAAGTAGTGATAGGAATTCTATTAAGAAACACATTGAGTGACCCAGATAGACTGGAGATGTCACATAATGAATGGAAGTTCATGATCTTTCTGTCTGCAGAAGATTTTTGTCTATCACATCTTATTGATAGACATAGTAATTATGAGTAGAATATCAAATTTTGGTTTCCAGTGCAATGTGTCCAAAATGTGACATTTCAGAAGCCCTGGCAGTACTTATTAAAAATGTATATTCCTCTGTTCCCTTGCTGACACCCAGTCATTATTAACTCAGGGGCTTTGAAGATTCAGCTCCACCTATAACCCCAGCTATGGCGGAGGAAGGCATCGCTGCTGGAGAGGTGCCTGTGGGCCTGGGTAGATCTCTGACAAACTGACAGAGAAGGAAAACCTGGTAAAGTGGTTGGTTACAATTGTGTGGCAATTAAGGACAATCGCAAAGAATCTCAGGCCAGGAATGTCATTGAAGGGTACTTCAAATGCAAGAGATGAACAAATAAAAAAGTTGGCAATTGTTAAAGAAGAATCCCTTTGGGGAACGTACTGCACACCTAAGTTTGAGAACTTCTACCCTCTTGAAGACATTCTAAAGTCCTCCATAGCAGCCTGGAGCGGTGCTGGCTGGATAAGAACTACCTGGAGTTCTGTTTTTAATTGTAACTAAACTACTTTATTTGCATTCACTCCTTTTCCCACTAATATCCTTTTCCTGTTTTCAGATCTCACCCAAATACCACATTACATGGAGTCATCATGTCTCTTTGGTCTTCTCTGGTCTGTGACACTTTCTTAAGAGTTGCCTTGTTTTTCATGACCTTGACAGTTTTGAAGCATCTTTTTCTGGCATCTCATATCATGCCCCTTGATTTTGGTTTATTTGATGTTTTTCTCATGATTAGACTGAGGTTATGAATTTGGGGATGACTATCACGGAGGAGAAGTAGCCTTCTTACCACATCGTATCAGCACGACTTACCAACTTTGATTACCAGGCTTCCTTGGGTAATTGACCAAGGAAATGATTGCCAGGTTTTTCCCCTGAGAATTACTCCTCTGCACACACCCTGCCCCCCACAACATCGTACCCTTTGGAAGTGAGGCGTGGGATAAAATGCACAGTCAAAGGGGAGGTGGGAATTAAGCCTCACTTCCTTGATAAGGATAATCTACATAAATCACTTGGAATTCTCAGAATTCTTGTGCAAGGGGAAACGAGTCTCTTCTTTCCCATTTATTTATTCAGTCATTTATTTATACCAATATGGGCCCATGGACATTTATGTTATACTTTGGGTTGTAACCCAGTACTATATTATTTATTTTATTGCTCAATTTTTCCAACATTGGCCATGGGAAGCTCTTTCGCTTTGGCTCCTATGTCCCTTTGACATGCCCCATCCTTTTATTTTTTAAAGTACTTCATTACTTGTGGCACTACCAGCTGCTCCATGTTCATCTTGTATGTTCCCGGCCCCAGTCTAGAATCAGCTATTTCTGTAAGTAGATTTTTTTTTTTAAGATAAAGTCTTGCCTCTTATTCCCAGGGACTCAGATCCAGTTGGTCTAGGAAGCAACTCAAGGATATGATCTATAATTATTACTGTTAAATGAAATAGCACATGCTCATGGTAAAAATAAATTCTAACAGTGCAAAGGGAATACATATATTATATACTAAAAGTAAGAGCTGGCTGGGGGTTGTGGCTTATGCCTTTAATCCAAGCATTCTGGGAGGCTGAAGCCAGGAGTTCAAGACCAGGCTGAAGAAGAGCAAGACCTCATTTCTACAAAAAAATACGAAAAGTAGCCAGGCACGGTGGCACAAGCCCACAGTCCCAGCTACTCTGGAGGCTAAGGCAGGAGGATTGCTTGAGCCCCAGAATTTGCGGTTGCAGTGCGCTGTGATGAGACCACTGTACTCTAGCGAGTGAGACCCTATTTAAAAAAAAAAAAAGGTAAGAGTCAATCAGTGTTTTTGCCCAAAGGCAACCTATTGCCAGTTTCTTAAAATGTCTTTTGGAAATACAGACATATGTACATATCACCGATATTTTTACAGAAATGACAGTGTATCACAGCACAGTTTTACACTCTTTTGCTTTCACTTGACAACACATCTTGGTAAGTTTTACGTGATCACAGTCGACATTGTCTTTCTTTGTTTTGCTGCTATAACAAAATACCTGAGACAGGGTATTTTATATGGTATAGATAGGTATTTCATCACAGTTCTGGAGGCTGAGAAGTCCAAGATCAAGGCATTGGCATGTTCAGTGTCTGGTGAGGGCTGCTCTCTGCTTCTATCCAAGATGGCACCTTGTTGCATCCTCCAGATAGGAAGACTGCTGGGTCCTTGTGAGGTGGAAGAGCAGAAGAGAGCAATTCTCTCCCTTGAAACTTCTTATTTGTTTTTTTAAAAAATCAGAATTAGAGCTTACAATTTTTAAAAAAATTTTTAGCATTGGTTGAACTTTGTATTTTTAAAATTTTTATATTTTTATTTAGAGACAAGGTCTAACTCTGTCACCCAGGCTGGAGTACAGGGTCATAGCTCGTTGCAGCCTCAAACTCCGAGGTGCAAGCAGTTCTCTAGCCTCTGTTTCCAAGTACCTAAGACTACAGGTGTGTGCCACCATGCCCAGCTAATTTTTAAGTTTCTTGTAGAGACAGGGTCTTTCTATATTGTACAGGCCTCAATTGATCCTCCTATCTCAGCCTCCCAGTGCAGGGATTACAGGTTTGAGCCACAGCGCCAGCCACTAGCAGCACACTGACCCATTATTTTGGTTGTCTGCAGGTTCTGCCATTACAAGCAATGCTGCCATGAACTTCTTGTATATACATTTTCATACATGCATTTGGCTATCACTACACTGACCTCAGCAGTGAAATCACGGGATCAAAGGAAATATGCTTGTGGCATTTTGATAGAAATTGACAAACTGCTATCTAAAAGGCTTGTCAATATACTCTCTTATGGAGTATCTTTCTCTGCAGTCTTGAAAATGCAGCGTATAGTTGATTTTTAAAATTTTTTGTCTATCCCATAGGTGAAAATGAAACTGTAATGATTAAATATTCATTAGTGATACCAATTATATTTTTATTTGTTTATAAATATTTCAGGCAGGAAAGGGTGGCTTATGCCTGTAATCCTTGCACTTTGGGAGGCCAGTGCGGGCTGGTTGTTTGAACCCACAAGTTTGAAGTTGCAGTGAGCTATGATGGTACCACTGGATTCTAGCCAGGGCAACAGAGCAAGATTCTGTCTCCAAAAAGAAAAACAAGGGATTTTGAATTTTTGTATAAGTGAGTGTCTGAACTGCCTATTCATGACTTTCATCCTTTTTCTCTATCAGATTAACAGTCTTTCTTATTGATTTATAAGAGCTCTTTGCATATTAAGAACACAAGTATACCTTTGCCTTCTGTGTTGTCCATATTTTTTCAGAATACGTATTTTAAAAACATTTCCCAGGCTTGGCACCCATAGCTCAGTGCTTAGGGTGCTGGCCACATGCACTGGTGCTGGCGGGTTCAAACATGGCCTGGGCCTGCTAAATAACAATGACAACTGCAACAACAACAAGAAAAAATAGCTGGGCCTTGTGGCAGGAACCTATAGTCCCAGTTACTTGGGAGGCTGAAGCAAGAGAATTGCGTAAGCCCAAGAGTTTGAGGTTGCTGTGATCTGTGATGCCACCTCACTCTACCAAGGGCGACATAGCGAGACTCTGTCTCAAAAAAAAAATAAATAGAAATAATAAATAAATAAAATAAATAAATAATTTTTCAGCTGACTATGATGATGGCCAGATTGGGGAGCCACTGCTACGGAACTGTGTTTTAGTTATAGTTAATACGTCCTATGTGTGGGCCACCTCCTGTTGTGGGTCAAGATAACATTTGCCTACCACGTGTGGTCTAAGGATAACAAAATCCCTGTCTGAAATCATCTTGAGTACTTAGAGATTCCCAGCATTAAACCTGCCTTTGAGGGGTGAGGCAGTATCACCAGCAGCACATTGACCCATTATTGTGGGATAGCAGGACTAGCCCTCCCATCTGACCCTGGGACAATATGGTACAGACTAGGGTAACAGAAAGAGACTCTTGCACAATGCCGTGGGACATGGTCACAGCCTTGTTAACCAGGCAGGGTGAAAGTTCTGATTGCCCTGTAAGCACCACATCCCCAATACAGACACGGTGGAGGGGCTCTCCTCCCCTTTTCTGTCTTCCACACCTAGGTCCTGAAGTCTCACAATATCAAAATGGAAACAACAGACAGATCAGCAGAAGAAAGAAACAAAAGAGGGGCTGGGAGGGGAAGGGAGATAGGATAGGATGTCCAGGGAAAAAGGTATTTTCTCTGAAGGGAAGGAGTGGCCACTAGGATACCAGAGGGTCACGTGAGGCCCTTTGTTAGGGAGGGATCCCAAGAAGGGCGAACTGTTGACAGAGGGGCAACTTAGGCTGTTGGCCTTTCTGTGGTCTCCCTATCAGCTGGGCACATTCAGCTTTTCATACACAACTCTGGACACTGTGTGTGCTACACCGGCTTACCGTAAGACCATCTGCCCTGCCCCCTTCCTTCCATGACTATCGTGCAGGGAAAGGTTGCATTTGAGGGTACATTCTGAGATTGGACCCAAACTGAGGAACTAGGATATTTTAGATTAAAAAAAAAAAAACAAAAAACATAGGCCAGTGATTCTCAAAGTGTGGTCCTAGGAGCAGCAGCCACAGCAGCCCTGGGAACTCATTAGAGATGCAAATTCTGGGACCCCACCCCAGAGTGAGTTTCTACTCAATAGAGTAGAAACCAATTGAGTTTCTACTCAATTAGAAACTATCAGTGGGGAGGGGCCTGCCAGTCTACGTATATTTTTCCCCTGCCCTTTGTGTCCCCTTAGTCTATGTTTTAATAAGCTCTCTCGGTGATTGTCAAGCTAGTTTGAGAACTGCTGCTTTAGATAGGAGCCCGGGCATCCGGAGTTAGCAGAATGCAGCCTGTGTGCAAAATGAAAGTGAGACAAGGGGAGCTCAGGACCTTCTCTCTGAGGCCAAGGCACACTGTGCACAACAGCCCTGAGACCCTGACACTTCTGGGTGTTTGTTGCAAATGGTACCAGAGCGCTGTGTGCATTTCCCAGACAGGTTTCTGAAGAACTCCTGCAGGAGATTCCAGCGCAGGCCTCGGAACCACTTACCTGCAGATGAGGAATTTTAAAGATCCACCTCCATCTGTGGAGGTGGAATTTTTAAGGAGTTGCAACTGGGGTGTCAATTTTTCTTGTTTCAACATAAGCGGAAGCGAGGGCCCTGTGTCGGCGCCCATGTTGTCTCACCTCTCTGGATTTCAGAGTTGAGCTGATGGTACTTCATGGTCTCTCTTATTTTACCAGATCTCAAAACAGTTCCCCTTGGCAAAGTTATGGAACAAGTCAAATATATATAAATATATGCACATATATGGGAATATATATAGGGAGAGAGAGAAATTTTTTTCGTGGCTTAAAAATAATTTTATGGCTGGATCATTATTTCAGCCATCTTTAAACAGCAAGTAACCTTAATGAGTACTTGCCTGTGATTTATTGCCAAGTCACATTTTCTTGCAAATAATTTTGTATAAAATATTTAAGGCTACATTTGACTTTGGTCTTTGGAAGGGATTAAGTTTCCTCTAAATGTCTCATGCATTCTCTAGGGTTTTGGCCACAACACTGCCAAGAGGAATCTACTGAGAGAAGCTCCATGTTCTAGGATGCTGGCAGCTTGTCATCCTGACTCAACAGATCTTTGAGGTGACTGGAAAAAGATGCAGCAGACCTAAACATTTTCAGAATTATTTTTAAATTAAATTCCTCCTATTTTGCTTTCTTTGTTAGAAGTGACATTCAAAATCCATATACATGTAGATGTATGTGTGTGTGTGTCTGTGTATACTTTAAAGGTTTAGTTTAAAAAGTGATCTTATTCCCTCCCTGAGATCAAGAGGCAAAAGGAGGGCGTGTAGGCCCTGGATGGGAAGGTTCTGCCCCCATCGGGGATGTTGAGTGAAACCTTGAAGCCTTCTAGCAAAGGGCGAGGGGGGCTGGGCACGCCCTGAGCAAGCTGGTCATCTCCACTGATCAAAGTCTGCCCACTGCGTGGTCCCTGCAGTGAAGTCCTTCTGCAAGACCAAATGGGTTTCTCTAAATTTCCTGCTCCAGGCTGAGGGAGGCTGATTCCAAAAACCAGGACACTGGCATTTACACTAGCAGAAGCTGGGCTTCCTGAGTCTGAAGTTTCTCAGAATGATCTGATTTGTTTATGTTACAATTCAGGATGCAAACTGAGAGCTCTTTTTTTAAAAAAAAAATTCAGATTAATATGAGGAGACAAACCACAAACCATTAGATTATATAATTCACACATGACAGGTGAAAGTCAGGGTCATAGTAGTATCCTACACCGAGTGTATCCTATACCCATGCATCGTACCCACTGGGGGGAAAGCTACTATTCCCCCCCCCCGTTTCCTCCTTCTTGAATTTAATTGAAATTTTCTCTCCTGTGGGTCTGTGATTGTTAGTCTCCTGGTTTCAAACTGGTATTGAGCACATATGTTGCTTGTTTTTCCAGTCTTCCAATACTTCAGTTAGGAAAATGTTCTCCAAATCCACCCAGGTTGTTACAAAGGATGAAGAAATTCCATCTTTTTTTTTTTTTTTTTCTTTTTTTTCATCTTTTTTTTTAATGGATGAATAGTAGTCCATGGTAAACATATACCACAGTTTATTAATCCATTGTTTGTTGATTGGTAGTTAGGTTGTTTCCACATCTTTGGAATTGTGAACTGCGCGGCTCTGAACAATCTAGTACAAATGTCCCTGTCGTGAAATGTCTTTTTTTCATTTGGGTAAATGCCTAGCAGTGGAATTGCAGGATCAAAGGATAGGTTTCCTTGTAGTTCTTTGAGGACTCTCCATACTTCTTTCTGTAGAGGCTGAACTCGTTTGCAGTCCCACCAGCAGTGCGTGAGTGTTCCTTTCTCTCTTCACCCAGACCAGTATCTGCAGCTTTGGGACTTTGTGATGTGTGCTCTTCTCACTGGCGTTAGGTGATATCTCAGAGTGATTTTGATTTATGTTTCTTTGATGATTAGGGATGATGAGCATTTTTTATATGTTTATTGGCCATTCTTTTGCCCTCTTGAGAAAAGTTTCTGTTCATGTCTCTTGCCCAGTATTTAATGGGGTTGTTTACTCTTTTCTTACTGATATGCTTGAGTTCACTGTAGATTCTGGTGATCAAGCCTTTGTCATATTCATAGCATATCAATATTTTTTTCCCATTCTGAAAGTTGTCTTTTTGCTTTGTGGATTATGTCCTTGGCTGTGCAAAACTTTTTAACTTGATCAGGTTCCATTTATTTATTTTTGTTGCCGCTGTAGTAGCCAGTGGGGTCTTCTTCATAAATTCTTTCCCTAGGCTGGTAAAATCAAGAGTTCATCCCACACCATTTTCTGGGTTTTTATTGTTTTGTGTCTTAGATTTAAATCTTTAATCCATTGTGAGTTAATTTTTGTAAGTGGTGAGAGGTATGGGTCCAGTTTCATTTTCTTACATGTGGCTAACCAGTGCTCCCAGCACCATTTATTGAATAGAAATCCTTTTCCCCAGTGAATGCTTTTGGAAAACTGAAAACTATTGTTTTTAGGCCTTCAGCAGTTTTTACACAGGCACACACAGAGTTCAAACTTTCTTCAAACAGAACACTGTATTTATATGTTATTTAACTGTATTTATACATGTTATTTGAACAAGTTTTCCTAGTTTTTCTGATGTGCATTTCTTTTTAGTTATTTTGGGAGTCAAAATCAGCCAATCATTTGTCATTCCCTAGTTGTCCACATTCTTAACCCAAGGGCGACAACCCCCTGAAATCTTATACCAAATTGTTTGTGTATTTATTTTTCTTCCTAGAGTCAAGAGGACACGGCTTCCATAAAAGGGTCAAAGACAGCCTTAGGTATTTAAAAACTTCAGCCAATTGTTCGAATTTAAATGCCTTGGCAATGATTAATCTCTGTTACCTGCAAGCAGATATTCCAGAAGGACTGTGGCCAAAGTTTCTCACCAATTCCTCCCTGCCCAACACAATAAATCACAATACACACACATATATCCAAAACCAGACTACGTAAGCCACATTTTTGTTTTCTTAAAAAAAAACAAAAACACTTAATATAGAAAAGCGTTCTTCTACCCCAATCATCATCCTCGATTCAGTTAATATTTGTCCTTCAAGCCTTTAAGGCTTTTCTCTGTTTTCTTTTTTTTAATTGAAAGAGAGGAAGCATTACAGATAAAATGTGAGTCCTCTTGGTTCCCAGTTGAATGCCCTTTCCGAAAGTAACTATGATGATGAATTTAGCCTGCATCCCTTCAGCTCACTGTTGAGAGCTTTTGTGTATGTAGCCCTGGACAATATATAGCATTGCTTTTATATTTTTAAATGGTATCATACTTCTTCATTCAAGATTATACTGTTGAAATTTGTCCATATTGATATACAAAAAAGTTCCAGGCCCAGCACCTGTGGCTCAAGCAGCTAGGGCTCCCACTGCTGGCGTGTTCGAATCCAGCCTGGGCTTGGACAAACAACCATGACGGCTGCAACCAAAAAACGGCCAAGCATTGTGGTGGGTGCCTGTGGTCCCAGCTACTTAGGAGGCAGAGGCAGGAGAATCTCGAGCCCAGGAGTTGAAGGTTGCTGTGAGCTGTGATGCCACGGCACTCTACCCAGGGGGACAGCTTGAGGCTCTGTCTCAAAAAAAAAGTTGTTCCTACTTTACATTTGCTATTTTGCATTTTAACCTTTAAATGCATCAACTTTTATTTATTCATCATTAATGGACACTGGGATTGTTTTTAATTTCTTGATTTTATAAAAAACTCAGTAATGGATCTCTTTAAACTCATCTCCTTGTACTTTCTAGAGAGGAGAACTAGAAGTGGAACCGCTGGGCCCCAGGGTATGTGTACCTGCATATTTATCATGACAAATCCCGCCAAGTGGGGCTCTGAGGTGGAGTATATCCATTTTCACTCCTCCAGTAGCACCTGAGAGTGTGTGAATTCTTTCCACCTGAGTTCAGCTGGGAATATACAGGACCTGAGACTTCCTGCCTCCTTCCACCCCTCTGTCACTTCTCTGAGCACGTAACGAGAACTCTCCCAATAAAGGCCTTTGGGAAGAATCTTTCCAGAATGGTTTAAATTCATGAAACTTGGGGACCTTGCTGTGGCCTGCACTGTTGTCATGGCCCAGCCAACTATGAAGCCTCTTGGTTTTCATTTTCTCCTGACTTGATAAAACAAGTGGTAACTCTTCATCTGCTCATACTTTTATCCTAAAATGACCCAAGCTGGGGGCCTATTACTGAGCAGGAAGCAAGTAGCACATTTGTTTGATCTTAAATTACCTAAGGTCAATGTTGCTGCTTGGTTTGGCTTGTCCATTCATGACTGGAGTATTTTTTGAGCGCCCAGGTGAGGGAGTGAGCTGGTAAGGAACACAACACTCACATAGCATTTACCCCTGCTGAGGGTGTGCACTGGTAGCTTATCTCAACCAGTCCTCCCAACCTGCCTATGAGGTAGGTACTATTATTATCCTCATTTTATAGAGCAAGAAATTGAGGCTTTGCATCCAGATGGTCTCACTTGCTCAGGCCTCACTAGGATTCTAGCCCGCATCTCTTTGTCTTTGGACACGGTGTCTGAATAACTGCCTTGTGTTTCCATAATCTGTTAGAGGGAGCTCTCTGCCGAGCGAGGGTGAGAGGTCACCTTGGTTAAGGGTATCAGAGGAGAATATAGAAAGGAAGTGACATAGGAAGTGAGCCTACCAGGCTGTTTCATCTTTTAATGCAGCAGTTCTCAACCTGTGGGTCGCGACCCACAGGAACTGTTTTAAAGGGCTGTGGCATTAGGGAGGTTGAGAACCACTGTTTTAATGGGAAATGATGATGGGAAGGGTAGAGGATGCACAAAAGTGCGAGGAGGGAAAGAGCACAATAAGTATGGCCAGTGGTGAATGGCTGGAGTCAAGGAAACTGCAGGTGTGGAGGAGGACATAAACCAGAAAAACAAGCTGGGATCTGATCACAGAGGGCCTTCAATGACAGGTGAGGGCACTTATACCTAGTTCAGTGCAGAGGATAAGTCATCAGAGACTTCTGGGCTGGGGAGTGATGGGATCAGGGTCAGCAGCTGGAAATGGCTGGAATTGTGGGAAAGAGCAGGGAAGCCTGGGAGTCTGCTGAGGAGAGAGGGAGTCTGGAGGTCAGACTTGCTGGGCACCCATTCCAGCCCTTACTTATATGATCAGAAAGTTGCAAGACTATAGTCCACACACTTCTTTGGAGTTAGTTCTGGATGAGGATCCGTGGAGCTGGCATGGATGACAGAAATGGAGGCAGCATGGTACTGAGGTCACTTGCTTCTTGATTCCAGGGTTCTGTAGCAGCAATGGTATAACCTTCTGATTTTTGACAGAGGGAGTAGGCGTATAAGAGTTGGGTATTGTTCCTGGATGTTCTGCTTCAAATATCTTCTCCAGATTTTTCAACAATTTGTTAACCACTTGAACCTAACTAATGCCCATTCTAGCTTGAGTATTGTATTTGCAAATGAACCGTTAATGAGGATGTCGTTGCAATAGAAGTTGGAAGGACTTCAACTTGGATGGAAGCGGCAGAGCTAGAAAGAAGGGAGAATGGATGAACACGTTTTGCAGGTAGATCTTTGAATGTGGAATGGAGGAAATTATGAAAGATGATGCTGGCTCAGCGCCTATAGCTCAATCGGCTAAGGCGCCAGCCACGTACACCTAAGGTGGCGGGTTTGAATCCCCAGCCCAGGCCCGCCAAACAACAATGACGG
>NW_003852399.1:24402633-24412304 GCF_000181295.1 Otolemur garnettii | reverse complement strand
AAAAAAAAAAAAAAAAAAAAAAAATTGGCCTAGTCACCATTTATTTGAAATGGTTCTCCTTCCTCCACTGTTTGGCAGAGTAATACTCTTTCATGTATTACATAACTACATATGTGTAAGTCTGATGGTAGACTCTATTCTGAAATTTTGACCCTGCCATTTTCCAGATTCTATAAGTTTTTCCTCTTAAAATTCTTTATTCTTTGTTTCAAGAGATATTAAAGATTAGTTATTAATGTAGTTTTCAGTGAGCACTGAGATTCATGATGAATGTTGTTCTGGATTGTTTTGTTGAGACCTATACTTCCTAGAGTTTCTCTGTATGACTTCTGGGTTGAGTTGGCTAAAAGTTGTACAAGACTTAGGAGGCAAAGATGAAGCTGTCACCATTACAATCTAAAGAGGTTGTTGCATTGTATATTGAAGCAGTACCCTGAACCCCCTAAGTGCATCAATGTACAAAGTTATGATTCAATAAAAAATAATAATAAATAAAGAGGTTGTTGGTAAGGGGTGGTAAGACTCAGACACAGAAGTGCCAGCAGGTTCCAGCTTGCCCTCAGTCTTCCTTGTTCCAGCTCCAGCTGTCTTTCCTGTCTGCTAGCTCTACCATCAACAGCTGTCCCAGGACTACTACAGATGCTGTGTAGTCAAGAAGGCCTAACAACTCTCCATAGACTGGGCATTTCTGGGTACCAGATTTCCCTACAGACTTTCCAGATTTTACTTCCCCAGTTCCTCCCCAAATTGTGCCAAGTCCATCTCCTATGATACATTCCCATATCCCATAACTTACAGTGGTTTTGCTTCAAGGAATGAACCCTACCTAATAAACAAATATTGAAATAGTTGACAAAAGGGAAAAATGGCTCATGGAAGCAGAACCACTGTAAGTTATGGGACATAGAACCTATTATAGGAAATGGATTTGGTGTCAGAATGTGAAATTGGCAACCTCTAAAACTGTAAGTGGCAAAATTTGCAATTGACAAAAGATTGACTGAAGAACTGCCTAATGATATTCTGGGCTACAACACTGACCAACATCATCACATTGTTGACTTTGAATTTAAGATCTTGAAGGTAGCTAATTTACTATTCTGTTCTCAAATATTTCCTTCACCCCATCTCTAGCTTCTCCAGATTATTCCCTATGCCCATGCCTATCTTTTCCTCCGGGTTAG
This sequence comes from Otolemur garnettii, assembly GCF_000181295.1. Lineage (NCBI taxonomy): Eukaryota > Metazoa > Chordata > Mammalia > Primates > Galagidae > Otolemur > Otolemur garnettii. The sequence continues at coordinate 24,411,120 of NW_003852399.1, read as the reverse complement.
AAGGTCTATGAGGTCATGTAGGGACTTGTCCTATTTACTTTTGCATTCCTCTTTGCCAGAAGTTTGGTGTAAACTTAGTGCCATAAGAATTCAAGGAGACAGTGATTCGTTCTGGCCAGGAGAGCTCATAAACTTCTCCATGGGAGTGCTGGCACTTGACCTAGGCCCAAATGTGTAAACAAAATCTCAGTTGATTGAAAGAGAAGGAGAAGTAAGGTGAGGTAACATTTATCTCTGCATTATGTGCCCAGCACTGTGCTAAGGGCTTTATGCATTAACTTACTCATTGTTGCATCAATTCTGTGAAGCAAGTGCTATGATGTCCTCATCAGATAGATGGGGAAACTGGAAGTCAGAGTAAGATCAGATTCCCCTATAAATACCACAAAAAGACTAGCAATCAGGTTAGTTTTTCCTAGAATTTAAGAATTTAAGATCCTTTCCTTAAGAGTAGTAATTTCAAAACTTCAATATAATCCTTGACAGTGTAAGGAAGGCCTGGAAAATGGAAGGAGTTTGTGTGTGTGTGTGTGTGTGTGTGTGTGTGTGTGTGGTGGTGACTGGTGGTTTTGTGTTGTTTTGTTTTTTCCTGAGAGAAGAAAAAAGAGGCAAGATGAGAAAGAAAAAGAAAGAAGATGCAGCAGCCATTACATAACCTGGCAGAAGGGAGCAGAAATGGCTGAGGGAGATTTTTAAGAACATGACCAAGGAGGCCATAAATGATGGCTAATGTTCGTTCACTTTAAAGTTGACTGATTTCCTGTGAGGTAGACCCCTCTGTCCTCCTAAATTTTTAGTAACAATAGAGTCTGCTACACATGCAGAGATGTGTCATTGTGAATTTATGGAGAATAAGGAAGTGGCTGGGGCTCACATTTGAGTTATACAAAACAGCAGGATGAACCCTAAATGGAACTAATTCACGGGAACAGAAGGTCAGGGTAAGAGGTAACCCAGACATTAGGTCTCCTGGGAACTTGCAGGAGTTTTAGAGGAGGCACTTACCAAAGTCTGTGGAATGGATTATTTGAGACAATCTTCTCTGGATTTTAAGGGGCAAGAAGGCTACAGCTTAAAATGATTAAGGGGCAAGATGTGTGCCCCTCCTTAGAGTGGGTGTTCTTAGAGATAGGAGGTATGAGCTGAACTTGAGAAAGGGTTCAATGGTGTGGCGGAAACAGAGTAATAGAGTGCTGTAGGGAGTTGAGATGGGAATTCAGCATCCTTTGGGGGACCTGAAATGTGCTGATAAAAGCATTACAGTACGGTGCCAAATTCAGTGTCAAAGGGAAGAATTAATGTGGGTGGTGGATTCCTTCCAAAGTATACTCAACACTTAGTTATCTTGAATGACCTTTGGTAGTGAAAGCTTTTGAAAGTAGGCACCAGGCTACTTAAAAACATTAATTAGCTTTACTGTGTACATATAGCATGGAATGCACCAACCACCTGCCATTTTCCCCCACCACTCCCAAATCTCACCCTGGGAACTGCCCACTTTCCCCTCCTGAGTCCTAATAAAAATTAGTAAGGAACAAGATGATTCAGGCCCTTTTGATCAGGAACTTCATTGTGACTTCCAAAAATATTATGACCTTTAGAAATTTTCTGGAACTAGATCCTAAATACTCTCCCATTATTAATGGTCTCCTCTGAAATGCCCAAGTCAACAAATGTTTATTAAGCACAGCAGGCGCTGGGGACAACAGAGAAAACTGAGACCCAGACCCATCCTAGAAGGGTGCAATGACTTGTAAAAATCTAGACAAGACTTTTAAATATATAATGACCTAGTCTCTAAATGGAATCTTAGAGAAACATTCAATAATGCAGCGTCAAAATGCTTTCTCCTAGACTTAACCCTTTTTATTCTGGCACTTTTCTTACTGAAAGGTTTTTGGTTGTTACTGTTAAATATTAAAATATCAGAGATTGGCCAGGCAAAGTGGCTCATGCCTTTAATCTTCTATACTTTGATAGGCCGAGGCAGGAGGATCACTTGAGGTCATGAATTCAAGACCAAACTGGTCAACACAGCAAGACCCCATCTTTCAAACAATGAAATAGAAAAATTGGCTGAGTTTGGTGGCACATACTGTATTCCCAGCTACTCAGGAGGCTGAGGCAAGAAGATCACTTGAGACTAGGAGTTTAAAGTTGCAGTGAGCTGTGACAACACCACTGCCTTTGTGCCTAAGCAACAAAGCAAGACCCTGTCTCCAATCAATCAATCAATCAATCAATATATATATATCATATATATATGTATGTATGGGATGTTTGTTCTTTTAGGAGATTTCTCAATAGGGCTTTACATTTTTCAAAAGAGAAGGTATGTACATGTTCAGTAACTACTGGGAACAGAATGACAGCATGCCTGAAATTGAGTGACATAAAATTTATTTTTCAGATTTAGTTAAACCAAAAGCCCACAAGTAACCCCACTTCCATTTATTACAGAAGATAAAAGCAAATAGCTTCAGGAAATGAAGAAAACCTTCAGAACAACATCTTAGAGTTTTGTGAGAAAACACTAAATCCTCTAATGATAGTTAATAACAAAATGAATCCCAAAGAGCTAATGCCCACCCCTTGCACTGTGGGAGAGTGGCTAATTACACTCTCCTCTGGCCCAAAGGCTGCTTTTGGAAATTAGGACAGGCCCTGCCCTTCCCAGGTGAAGCGCTCTCAGGTGAGTTGTGCTTGGTAACAGCTCCAAGGCAGGGAGAGCTGCTGGCCCTGGCCCGCTTTCTGATGCTAAAGATTGCCTTCCTTTTCAGGCTCTGAGAACATCATTGCCTTTTCCTAGATTGCTGTGAATTTCCAGAGGCCTCGTGTCCTGAGCATCTGTAGCATTAGGTAAGTGCGTGGATCATTTGCTGTCCTGAAGTGTGGTCACCGCTTGGCCCACTATCAATCCAGACCTAACCTTAACTTAAAAGCCTCTCACAGGCTGGGCATGGTGGCTCACACCTGTAATCACAGAGCTCTGTGAGGCTGAGGCTAGATACATTCTTTTTTTTTTTTTTTGAGACAGAGCCTCAAGCTGTCCCCCTGGGTAGAGTGCCGTGGCATTACAGCTCATAGCAACTTCCAACTCCTGGGCTCAAGCGAGTCTCCTGCCTCTGCCTCCCAAGTAGCTGGGACCACAGGCGCCCGCCACAAAGCCCGGCTATTTTTTTTGGTTGCAGCCGTCATTGTTGTTTGGCGGGTCCGGGCTGGGGATTCGAACCCGCCACCTTAGGTGTACGTGGCTGGCACCTTAGCCGATTGAGCTATAGGAGCCGAGCCTAGATAAATTCTTTAGACAAAGGCCATCTTTCCTCTACCCATGAGGTAATATGGTAGTTTTTAAATATGTCCACAGATACTTTGCCACTTCTCCTTTCAAAGGGTGACACCTACTTCCTCTGCCTTTTAATGTAGGCTACAAAGTGACTCAATTACGACTGATGAAAGGTACCAGAAGTGACATGTAACAAAAAGGCACACAACTTCCTCCTCTCTTAGATCACACTCCCCCAAGGGCAAGTCACCCGTTTTTTACAAGGACTCTCTCAGAAACTTCTCTCTCTTCCCAGTCTCCACTGCTAATTCTTCCCACCAAACACCACCAGGCACAATCCTGGATCAAAGTGCAAAGTGTGGTGGAGATTGAGGGGCCTGTCTGGGTCATGGCTGAGGAGTAGAGGTAAAAGACTGAAGCCATCAAGTGCCATGGAGCAGGGCACAGGCTCCCAGTGATGGTAGCCTGTGCTGGAACCCTAGTTCTGGCACAGATGGGTTTGGTGTGAGGCCTGACCTAATGTGAGTGCTCACTTGGTGGTAGTTACTGTTACAGAGCTCATTACTGAATGAGTAATGACAAGTCATGAACCTTCCATGTGTCAAGCTGTATGCTAGCTGCATTACATACATTTTCATATCATTTTCAATGCTCACAGGCAACTCAACAAGGTCGATAGGTTGCAGTGGTTGAATAGTGTTCCCCCTCAAAGGGTATGTCCAAATCATAACCACAGGTACCTGTGAATGTCACATTATTTGGAAATAGGGTCTTTGCAGATGTTAAGTTACAGACCTTGGGATGAGGTCATCCTGGATTTAGAGTAGACCCCAACTCTAATGACAGGTGTCCTTAAAAGAGAAAGGACAGGGAGATCCCAGGGAAGAAGGCCATGTGAAGACAGAGGCAGAAGGTTGGAGTTACGTGGTTATACCCAAGGAAGGATAGAGCCTGCCTTCTCCTGTTCAGTTAGGTTTAGCCTAAAGCTGCCCCCCACATAATAGTTAGGGCTAAAAGTTTCTCCAAACTATAACCTAACTGGATGTATAAACAGGCTATAAACCTTTTATACCAATCACTGAGTGTCCACCACTCACAGGCAGCCAACTGTTCTAGCCCTGTTCTAAAGGCTGAGCTGTGGCCAATTGAGCTGTTTCTATACTTCATTTCTGTTTCCTGTCCTCATCACTTTCTTTTTTCTATCCCTAAATTCTCTCCAACCACAGTACCTGAATCTCTCTGATCCTCTTCACTTGGCAGTGCGGGCTTTCTCAATGAAACTCTGTTAAATTTAATTTGTCTAAAGTTTTTCTTTTAACCCTCTTTTTCTGGGATTCTCTTTGGAAGGAGCATGGACTTGTTGACACCTAAATTTTTTACTTTTGGCCTCAAGAAGAGTGAGAGCATAAATTTTTATTATTCTAAGCCACCAAGTTTGAGAAAATGAATACATGTTTTCATCCCCACTTTACAGGTAATGAAATGAAGGTTCAAAATGATGCAAAATTTGCTCAGAATCTGTTTTTTTTTGTTTGTTTGTTTGCTTATTTGTTTTGAAACAGAGTCTCACTCTGTTGCTCTGGGTAGAGTGCTGTGGCATCACAGCTCAGAGCAACCTCAAACTCTTGGGCTCAAGCAATCCTCTTATTTAGCCTCTCAAGTAGCTGAGACTGCAGGTGCCCACTACAACTCCTGGCTAGTTATTTTTTTGCTTTGTTTTCTATTTTCAGTAGAGATGGTGTCTTGCTTTTGCTCAGGCTGGTCTCCAACTCCTGAGCTAAGGCAATCCACTTGCCTCTGCCTCCTAGAGTGCTATGGTTATAGGTGTGAGCCACCACACCTGCCTTGGAGTCTATTTTTATGCAAAAGAACCAATTTACTCTTGATACACGTGAAGCTACTGAGTGCTAGTAGGAGAAATGATCAGGAACCAAAACAAGAAGATTAGGATAAATGTGTAGCTCTAGGTCTCTACTGAAGAAGGAAAATAATGTAATGTGCGACTTCACCCAAATACCAGAGCTCATTTAATTAGGTCAAGAGAAACCCTCACAGAAGAAGAAAGCTCGCAAAATAGAACTCAGGGGAACATGTAAAACAGCTAAGCAAAACTCTCTGTGGAGGACACCGGTCCAGACTAGACAGAGCAGCCCCAAAGCCAGTGACTTGGGCTCTTGGGAGATTTTTCGCAGATTAAATTGATAGAGCAATTAGGGGCAGGAAGCAGGCTAAGCTTCTTAAAATCTGAGAACCCAATGGGAAATTTTTAGAACGATTTGGTTTGTGGGAAGGAATCAGGTCATGCACTTAAAATTGTCTTTGTTTGGTTTCTTTTTAAGATGCTGAAATGGTAAGTCTGAAGAGCAGTAAATAAACACAGGTTTCTTCTGAGAGGCAAACAGCAGAGAATCATTAATTTTTAAGGTCCATGCATTTCCCAAGGAGCCAACAAGCTCTGCCCTGGTCTTGGGGGTTTAATCAACTAACTGAGTACAGGAGACAGGTTTACCCTAAACTATATCACTGCTGTCCCATGAGGCTTCTCTTGCCTTTTTTTGTGAGACAGAGTCTCATTATGTCACCCCTTGGTAGAGTGCTGGGGCATCACAGCTCATAGCAACCTCAAACTCTGGGCCCAAATGATTCTCTTGCCTCAGCTTCCCAAGTAGCTGGGACCTACAGGTGCCTGCCACAATGTCTGGCTATTTTGTTGTTATTGTTGAAGTTGCCATTGTTGTTTAGCAGGCCCAGGCTGGGTTTCAATCCACCAGCCTCAATGTATGTGGCTGGTGCCCTAACCACTGAGCTACAGGTGCCATGCCTCTTGCCTTCTTTTGAAAACAAAAAATCTTTTTTTTTTGCAATTTCCATAGTTTCAGAAATAACAAATGCTTACTGTACAAAATTTGGAAAATTTAGAAAGGCACACATCCTAAAAAGGAAAAAATAAACAGCCTAGTCCCATCTCCTACATTTAAAAATACATTATTCTGGTAGTTTAGCTATAACTATAAATATGTACTTCAAAACCAAACTAAGAGCTGGCATGGTGGCTTGAGCCTGTAATCCCAACTATTCAGGAGGCTGAGGTGAGAGGATCTCCTGAGGCCAGGAGCCTGTGGCCAGCTTAGGCAACATGGACAGATCCTCCTCCTCCCCACTTAAAAAAAAATTGAAAAAGATAAAAATTAGGCACACCCACCAAACTGACTATAACTGCTCCTGCATTTTCATGGAAGGGTTGGGTGAGGACATAATATTTGTGGAGAAAAAAACCCTAACATTTAATATTATTTACTATGTGCCAAACATATTCTAAGCACTGTACATATTAACTCTAAGAAACTTTTGCCTATTACCAACTCAAAGATAGTCTCCTGTATTTAACTCACTTAATTCTCAGCAACCCTATTAAATATTAGTGCCTTTCCCATTTCATCGGTAAAGAAACTGAGGCATGGAAAGAACTGTGCCCCATATCACAGGTCTGGTAAGTTGCAGAGAAGAGACTTGTTCTGGAATCTGCTTGGGAAGTACAGGCTGTGCAGTGCGCCAGCATTGCTTTCACCGCTCCTTCTCCTTAGCCAGGCGGATATGGGAGGGAGGGACTGTTGAGTCTCTCCGGTTCTCTTCTCCCAGACCTGCCAGCCGTCAGAGTCATCACCGAGTCCCGGATTGCAATGCCACGGGGCGAAGAACAGGAGATGGCGCAGTGCGGAGGGGACTGGCCCGCCCTTCTAGGGCATACACGCCCCGCCCCGGCCCCGCCCCGGCCCCGCCCAGGCAATCAGAGCCGGGACTCGGGTTTTCCGCAGGAGAGCCAGCCACGAAGTGCTCTAACCTTACGAAAAAGTCCACCCCATGTTCATTCTCCTTGTGCAGGTGGTTTTGGAGAAATCAAAGAAATGTTTGAATCCCACCTCTGAGCTGGGGCGGGGAAAGGAAAAGTGAAGCCTGGTTGGGCTGACAGTGAGCCCCAGTCTGGAGGCAGCAGTAAGCCCCTGGGAATCTGAGTGAACTTGAGGACACTGTACATTGTAGTTTACCCAAACGTGGACTGGAGGATACAATCAATTTTATTTCAGTTCCAAAGTACTGAATGACCTGATACATGAGAGAGAGCTATACATTCAATGCACGTATATACATGTATCTTATTTGTAACATGTGTTGTAATGTTATTGTGTTACGTATAACAGATACATGACATAAACATGTACATATATACAAATACATATGTAATAATTCTTTATAAAAAGTAACATACTAAATCAATGTAACATAGTATAGTATATAGTATGATTATCTTATATAATTTATGTCATACCATATATAATATCTACATAACTTAACACATGATGTTTTATATATAAGATATACAAATACTTTTTTTTTTTTAATTTAGAGACAGGGTCTCACTCTGTTGTCCAGGTAGAAGTGCAGCGAAGCCATCACAAGCTTCAGCCTCTCCCATAGCTGAGACTCCAGGCACATACCACCACATCCAGCTACTTTTCTAATTTTTTTGTAGATGCAGGGTCTTGCCACATTCCCCAGGCTGGATAATTTTCTTTTTCTTTCTTTCTTTTCTTTTTTTGCAGTTTTTGGCCAGGGCTGGGTTTGAACCCCCCACCTCTGGCATATGGGGCTGGCGCCCTACTCCTTTGAGCCACAGGCGCCGCCCTGGCTAATATTTTTTATATGTGTTTTCATTTGTGACTTGCCTTTGCCCATCAGGGGTTCATCTTTCTCTACTTAGTTTGCAGAATGTTTTATATTACAAAATATGTCAACTATTGTTTTGTTTCCTCAAGTACTTCAATACTTTGTTATTTTTTAAATGTGGTTTCTGTTGTTTTAATATGCGGTTTTAAATGTTTATGTTCTTAAACTATTAATCTTTGCCTGTATACCACGAATATGCCAATTTTAATAAATCTACAAACTGAACGTATAGTTCTTTTAAAATCCCTAATTCTTATCTTCTTTTTTTTTTTAATTCTTATCTTCTTAACCAAAGCTATTGTTATATATTTTCATTGTCAAGGAATTATTTATGCTAAACCTAAAAAAACTGAATGTGATTCTCCTTCCTAAAAAATATTTTAAATCTTTACAAAAACAAGTATCATTGTGAATTGTTGTATTGACTGACCTTGTGGTTTCAAAGCAGGGAAGGTAACTGTGCTTTTTTTTTTTTT
>NW_003852399.1:24401098-24402509 GCF_000181295.1 Otolemur garnettii | reverse complement strand
CCACCCCTTGCATATGGGGCCCACACCCTATTCCTTGAGCCACAGGCACCACCCTATAATAAGTTCTTTTTTCTCAAGAGCACTTACCTGAGCCTTGGCAGACATGCCCTGACTTAACACATCTAAGTAAAGCTATAGAGTTTTTTTTCAAGAATCATCTTTAAGATGTTCAAAATGAATTAAATGGAAGAAAGGTAGGTTTTGAAAAATAAAATCAGTTTGTAGAACATGATACAAATATATGAAATAATATGTGAGCACAGGCTTAGAGCTAGTCATTCTGTGTTGCAACCCAGTTTCACCACTTACAAGCTCAGTCCCATAAGACTGGTTCCCACTTCACGTACCAGTTGCAACTCCAGACCTCCAGTACTTCTGACCAACTTACTGTGAATCAGATGTTTCCAAAAGACCCTCCTCGGGTTCGATCATTTGCTAAAATGACTCACAGAGGTCAGAAAAACATTTAAGCTTACTAGTTTTTTTTTTTTTTTAATAAGGGATATTACAAAGAATATGGAAACACCAGAGGAAAATATATAAATGCCTTTCAAGCAAAGAATATGCACAATTAACATTATGTGTTCATAAATTGCTATCAGTATTTGGTAGTACCTATCTATATGAAGATGTTTTCACAGATGTAAAATTGTATTACAGATCAATATTAACAAATGATCATTTGCAATAGATTTTGATGATAAGCAACACTAACTTTGAACCCTAGTTAATCAGAAGATTTTTCTTCCCATTAGTAGATCTACTTTACAAAAATATCACTTTATTACTACCATATTTTGAGTTTTATCAATAAGAATTTTGTGGAAATTTATATTCTCTTTTGTTCTAAAGTACCTGCAATTTTACCTCTCAGCCTCCAAAGTCTCTAATATTTATTACCCAGCCCTTAACAGAAAAAGTTCACTGACCTTGACGATATACACCAAAATGTAGTAGTATTTTTCCCTAGGTATTTAGATTTTGAATATTTTTATTTACTTTTTATTCTTTCTATTTTTCCTTTCTCATCTGTAATGAATATGTATTAACTATGTAATAAAAGTATGCTATTTATAAAATCAGGTTTATAAAGAGAAACTATACCTTCAATCAAGTTGATAAATGGGTCACTAGGAGAAGTACTCTGTTTTACTCTTGCCAGGCTCCCTACTATGGAATTCATTGTCTTTCTCATCATGAGAGGAAAATTGCATTAAAGCTGAGGACTTCCTATGAAGAGGAGGCCTTGTAGTTTTCTTAGAACCATATCACAGGAAAGAACTTCCAAGAGGACACTTTTCTTTTTTTTTTTTTGAGACAGAGCCTCAAGCTGTCCCCCTGGGTAGACTGCCCTGGCATTACAGCTCACAGCAACCTCCAACTCCTGGGCTCAAGCGAGTCTCCTGCCTCC